>NW_017189935.1:0-21807 GCF_001704415.2 Capra hircus | reverse complement strand
GATATTTGCTGCTAAATCTCATTTATGGGGCTGATATTTGCTGCTAAATCTCCATATTCCCCCTATATATAATGAATATAACTAACATATAGGAGAAATAAGTATTAACCTTTAAGCATATAGGAGAAATAAGTATTAACCTTTAAGACTAATCATGTTAACCTTGGGTTAAATAAATTCCTTTCTTGATTGTAACTCACTACACCCTCACCCTATAGGAATGTAACTTTATTTGGAGGGTGGTGCCTGGTTTAAGAAAAAACACCCTTGGAAAAAATAAGTTTTTTGGTTATCAGAAAGAAAGGATCATAAAATGTTAGCAGGTCTCACTCATGGCCAGAAGATGATGTAATATCCCTAAGACCTTTTTTATGCATTTATGTGAAGCACCTGATTTTGATAAAGGTCAGGACCGCCGACTCCCACGTGACTCTGTATTCATCCCTATGTGTAACAAGAGGTATATAAGCAAACCCAAAAATAAAGAAATCGGATCAGTTTTCCGGAAAGACTGATTCCCTCATGTCGTTCTTTTCTGCTCCCCATTTTTCGGGCTGAATTCCCATCTGGAGCGTGGGTGCCCTCCAAGTCTACTTATTCGCCCCAGTTTTCAAGACCACGCGAGAAGGAGCCCAAGGAGGGGCACCTTCCGATATTCAAGTGACACCGGTGGCCCAACGTAGATGGTGCAAATTCCTTGTCTTGGAATTTTATTGGTATCCCACGTAAACCAAGTTATTCAGCCCCTTTTTTTCTCTCCTACTATTTTCTGGCCGAATTCCCATCTGGTACATGGGTACCCACCAAGCCTACTAATTTTGCCTGGGCTTCTAAGATCGGACCGGGGGGCCTCAGTGCCACCTCTCCTTCTGGAGAACGGAAAGACGCCTGCGGCCTGCGTAAGTGGTGATTGGTATCCCATGTGAACCAAGTTATTCAGCCTCCTTTTCTCTGCTAATCTTCTAATCCCTTTCTATCTGTAATTAAACAAGTCATTTCCAGAGACGCCAACTCCGTCCCCACCTTCGAATCACCCTGGATCCACTGGGCTGGACCTCGGTACTTTTTCTTGGAAACTGTAAAGCTGGTTCTTTGCAAATGCAATTAAAACAATTAGCTTCCTTTCTCGCCCCACCCGTCCATCTTGGTGGCTGCTCTTGGTTGGGGGAGTCCCGCATCTAAGGCAGGAAGATGGTGGCCACAAAGAAGACGAAAAAGTCAGTGGAGTCGATCAACTCTAGGCTCCAGCTGGTTATGAAAAGTGGAAAGTACGTGCTGGGGTACAAACAGACTCTGAAAATAATCAGACAAGGCAAAGCAAAACTGGGCATCCTCGCCAACAACTGCCCAGCCTTGAGGAAATCTACAATAGAGCATCACGCCATGTCGGCCAACACTGGCGTCCATCACTGCAGTGGCGATGATCCTGGCTCGGGCACAGCGTGCGGAAGGCACTGCAGAGCATGCACACTGGCGGCCGTCGGTCCAGGCGACTCTGATGCTCTTAGAAGCCAGGCCAGAGCGGTGAGAAGCAAGCCATGCACAATTTCTTTAATAAAACTGGCCAGAGCTTGCTTTAAAAACACTGTAAACACACACACACACACACACACACACACACACACACACACACACACACAATTAGCTTGTTAAAAAGGCCTGCCTAGGGCCAAGCTTGAAGTTAACCCTTGCCTTGAAAAACACTGTGCACTTTGCCTGAGACCTTAGCCTTCAGCAGAAGAGAACTTCAAGCCCCCCCCCCAACAAAAACGAGGTCAAAGAGATATTTTAAATCTTAGGCGGAAAACTAGAAGATCTCTGTCTGTCTATGTGGATTTACGTATGTCTCAGTGTGAGTCTTCTGCTTTTTGATAATATTGTTGAAGTTGTGAGTTCTTATTTAAATAATCTAAAGAAAAGGAAACACATACAAATCAAACAATTCTAAATACAAGAAAAAAATTGACCTAAATGAATTTTGGATTCATGTAAACTGGGAAATAATCAATATTAAATATATAATATTTATTTTTTTCTAATATAGGCATGTCTATGAGTCATTAACATTAAGCATAAAATTTTCATAGTGCCTAAGTTTACTATTAGTTAAATATTTCTATATTGTTATATCTGTCACAAGCTTTGTTACAGGAAGAGGGACCCCTTCCAGGGCCCAAAACTGGGCTCTTGTCTAACACTCAGAAATGAATTGTCCAAGGAGACACATGTGCTGACAAAGCAAGAGATATTACTGGGAAAGGACACCCAGGTGGAGAGCAGTAGGGGAAGGGAACCCAGGAGAACTACTCTGCCATGTGGCTTACAGTCTCAGGTTTTATGCTGATGGGACTAGTTTCCGGGTGGTCTTTGGCCAATCATTCTAACTCAGAGTCTTTCCTGGTGGCACACGCATCACTCAGCCAAAATGGATGCTAGCAAGAGGGATTCTGGGAAGTGGACGGACATTCGGTGTCTCCTTTAGATCTTTCCCAAACTCTTCTGGTTGGTGGTGGCTTATTAGTTCCATATTCCTTATCAGGATCTCGTCATGAAACAACTCATGCAAATGGTTACTATGGTGCCTGGCCAGGGTGGGTGGTTTCAATCAGCGTGCTTCCCCTAACAGCTTGTCAACAAAGAAAGGACCTCTAAAAACAAAACAAAACAAAAATTCCTTAAAAATGTGAATGTGGTATGAGCTTTTAGATAAACTATTAAAATAATTATACTTTAAAATAACTGTCTATAATAGTCTCAGTTGAAGGCAGAGGAAAAGGGGACAACAGAGGATAAGCTGGTTGGATGGCATCACTGACTCAATGGACATGAGTTTGAGGAAGGTCCTGGAGTTGGTGATGGATGGGGAAGCCTGGAATCCTGCAGTCCATGGGGTCGCAAAGAGTCAGACACGACTGAGCAACTAAACTGAATTGCACTTACAGTAGTTTCTCCAGATTTTGTTTACCTGAATATCTCTGCTTTATTGACTATGCCAAAGCCTTTGACTGTGTGGATCACAATAAACTGTGGAAAAATCTGAAAGAGATGGGAATACCAGACCACCTAACCTGCCTCTTGAGTAATCTGTATGCAGGTCAGGAAGCAACAGTTAGAACTGGACATGGAGCAACAGACTGGTTCCAAACAGGAAAAGGAGTACATAAAGGCTGTATATTGTCACTGTGCTTATTTAACTTCTATGCAGAGGACATCATGAGAAACACTGGACTGGAAGAAACACAAGCTGGAATCAAGATTGCTGGGAGAAATATCAATAACCTCAGATATGCAGATGACACCACCCTTATGGCAGAAAGAGAAGAGGAGCTAAAAAGCCTCTTGATGAAAGTGAAAGAGGAGAGCGAAAAAGTTGGCTTAAAGCTCAACATTCAGAAAACGAAGATCATGGCATCCGGTCCCATCACTCCTATGGGAAATAGTTGGGGAAACAGTGGAAACAGTGTCAGACTTTATTTTGGGGGGCTCCAAAATCACTGCAGAGGGTGATTGCGGCCATGAAATTAAAAAACGCTTACTCCTTGGAAGAAAAGTTATGACCACCCTAGATAGTATATTCAAAAGCAGAGACATTACTTTGCCTACTAAAGTCCGTCTAGTCAAGGCTGTGGTTTATCCTTGCTCATGGTATGGATGTGAGAGTTGGACTGTGAAGGAGGCTGAGTGCCAAAGAATGGATGCTTTTGAACTGTGGTGTTGGAGAAGACTCTTGAGAGTGCCTTGGACTGATAGGAGATCCAACCAGTCCACTCTGAAGGAGATCAACCCTGGGATTTCTTTGGAAAGAATGATGCAAAAGCTGAAACTCCAGTACTTTGGCCACCTCATGAGAAGAGTTGACTCATTGGAAAAGACTCTGATGCTGGGAGGGATTGGGGGCAGGAGGAGAAGGGGACGACAGAGGATGAGATGGCTGGATGGCATCACGGACTTGATGGACCTGAGTCTGAGTGAGCTCTGGGAGATGGTAATGAACAGGGAGGCCTGGCGTGCTGTGATTCATGGGGTCGCAAAGAGTCGGACACGACTGAGCTACTGAATGGAACAGAACTGAAGTGACGAAAGAGTATTGAATAGCTAGGTCATTTCCAAATAAATTAAAGTTCTGAAACATTCAGTACTTGACAGGACCTTCCTCTTACACAGAAACTAAAGAGATTTTTTACTATCCTGAATAGTGTCTGGTGCAATCCTAAGATGTTCACTATAAGAAAGCAATTTTTTTTTTCGATAGTATCACTGATGTGTATGTTCGCCAACCTATAGAATGCCAATATAAAAGTCAGCTCTTGGTTGCCTAAGGAAAATGTATGTCTTGTTATTAAAGAAGGTATCAGGAATGAAATTGCATTTTATAAAGGAAAAAGAGGTAGTTCTGACTTACAGGTGGCAGTTCCAGGATGAGAGAAGCAAAGGAATGGGCACAGAAAGGTGCCGGGGTCCAGCCCCGGTGGATCCAGGGAATTCGAAGGGTGGACGGCGTTGGCGTGGAAAGACTTGTTTGTTTATTAATGTAAGATTAGATTAAGAAACTATAGTGTAGTAAGAAGATTAAGTGGAGGAAGAGGGCTGAATAGCTTGGTTTACGCGGAAGGCCAATAAAATTCCAGACAAGGAATTTGCACCATCTACGTTGGGCCACTGGCGCCCGCTTGAATATCTAAGGGTGCCTCGCCTTAAGCTCCCTTTCGTGCGGGTCTTAACAGCCAGGGCAAGTAAGTAGACCTGGCGAGCCTCCGCGCCCCAGGTGGAGATTCAGCCTGAAGTTAAAGTAAAGAGCAGAGAGAAGGAAAGGGAGAGAAGAAAGAGAGAGAAAGACATGGAGGGAGCCAGAGTCCCAAGAAACCAGGCCGAGAGACTAGTTCGAGAAACTGGTCCGATCATTTATTGTTCAGAAGGCCTTTTATACTTTTGATAAAACATGGAGATCAATGGGTAACACAGAATTATGTAGCGTTCGCAGCCCAGACTCTTTCTATACATCATTTTGTATACAAAAGGTCTCAGGTGATTTACATTACCTTCTGGCCAAGAGGCTTGTTAACACTTTTTAGCTCTCTTCCTTAATGAATGCTAATTTTGTTTCCCCTGAAGTGTTTTTCTTTAATCTGCATCTCCTTAAAGCATTAAAGTTACATCTCTATAGAACAAAGGTGCAGTGGGATATAACAAAGAAGGTACTTAACTCGAAGATCTAATGTTGCTAATACCAGGTCTACTACTTGTTTTTCTATATACCAACTATATCTAAAAATAAAGGATATGAAAATTTGGCAGCAAGCATTGACTCAACAAATGAAACTTTTAATCAGTCCTATTCTAAAGATTTTGACTCTTCGGAAGCCCCTACATTCCTAGGATGTTTTAAGCTTCCTGTGCCTCCTGCGGTCAGGAGGCCTCAAACAATCACACTCGCAGAGTCCTGCAGGCAGGCTAGAAAGCCATCAGAGGGGTTTTTTGGATTGGAACACTCTTTCAAATGCAGAAGACTAAAGCCCTGAATTGACTTTTTCCAGAAAATGTCAGAAGAGTGGAAAAGCAGAGCACAAAAGCCGGCAGATTTTTGTTGGGGTACATGCTTAGGAATTTCCAGAGGGGCCCCTGAAGTCTGAGCACGCCTTGCGTATATCAGCTTCCTTCCTCATGACCTTGTCACGGGCGGGATTCCTCACACTGGCTTCCGGCAGAAAGGGATAAGGAGGTTTTAGGGAAGATGAACCCCCAGAAAAGAGTTTTGTGCCTTGTACAAGCTTTCTTGAGATGTTGAACTGCCTTTGCTAATGGATTTTAAGTTTCTTTACCTCTTAAGTGATCTGTTCTAGGTTTACCTTTGAAATCTATTGTTAATTTTGGCTAAGTGGAGAAGTATTGTTTCACAGTAACTTATGTGATCCTACCTGACTGTTATAAACCCTTTTGATATTTATGAACAAACCTTCCTAAATAATTGACTTCTAGCTAACTTTGAGATGCTTCAGAGGGCCCCTGAGAGCTCCCAAAGAGCGATATTTAACAACTTGAGTTCATTTGGCATGTTAAACTACATGGGAAGTATTGTCAGAAAGAGTGATGAATCTTCTCAAGTTATATTGTATGGTTGATGATACTAGTATAGATATCCTAGAAATTATGTGACATTCATGAAAATCTGATATGTTCTGGTAAAATACTGTCAGTTATAATTCTAGCTATCATATTCAAGTGTTTCAAGTCACAGCAATGACCAGATTACTTTGTCAGTTTCAATTTAATCATGTTTTAAACATGCCTTCTATGGTTTCACACTGATGCCTTTGCAAAAATACTGCTCCTTCAAGATATATGGAAAATACTTTTCTAAGCTTACCCATAAACAGTTGTTTTTGTTTGTTTGTTGTCTGGTAAGCTGGCCCCAGACTGGAATTTAGTCTACTTTCTAGGTTAAGAGAACACAGTTTTCTTAGAATGAAGTTTTCGATCACAGATTATGGATTTCTTTACCTTTCAGTGATTTATATTTGTTTTTATAATTTTTTTAATTCAGTAAAGTAAATAAGCATTAATTAAGATTACGGTACATGTAGAATGGACTGCCAGGAGTCAGCGTGGGGAATCCCGCCCATGGCAAAGGTCATGAGGAAGAAGCCTGACGGGCAAAGGTGAGATCAGGCCTCGAGGGGCCCCCATTCTCAAGCTTCTACCCCCAAACCAGAATCTGTCTGTCTTACTATTTTGTGCCTTTCACCAACTCTTCTGACATTAACAGGGGGCTATCCCCGACCACCATTCTCTGGAAAAAATCAACTTAGGGCTCTAGCTAATAACTCTCCTGGACATGAGAGGGATATTTCAAATCAAACCCCCTCTGTTAGCATTCTAGCTTGCTTGGCAGGTTTATCCAGACTCTTACAGCTACGCATGTGATTGTTTACAGCCCCTCAACTGTGAGAGGCACGGGAAGCCTAAAACATAGAGCCTTTCAAAGAGTTAACAGCTGTTAGAATAGTGCTGGTGTAATATTTCACTGTTGAGCCAATGCTTGCTGCCAAGTTCCCATATCCCTTATCCACTCTGCACCTGGGAGTGCATTAGTTAACATAGTTGGAATGTAAGAAAAACAAGTGTAGCCTTGAAATTAACCACATCAGACTTTTGAGCTGATTGGTTCTCTCTTTGTTGTAAGTTACTGCACCTTTGCTCTGTGAGAAATGTAACTTTGTTTGATACTTTCTGAGGCTGACATAGATTAGAAATATAAAGAAAAAGCACTTTGAGGGAAAATAAGTTTTCTGGTTGAGCAGCCTTTATCAAAGGAGGGTCATAAAATGTTTCACAGGCCTCCAAGGCCAGAAGATAATACACACAATATCATTTGTGGGAAAGGTATAAAAGTCCTTTTAAAAATAAAATAATCGGGCCTCACTCAAAGAACCTTGGTCACCCCGTGTCTCTTTTTTTCCTCTCTCTTACTTTCTTTTTCAGGCTGATCCCTCAAAAAGAAAGCATGGAGGCTCCCTGCGTTCACTTATCTGCCTGGGTTTTTAAGACCTGAACGGGAAGACGTTCTGCGTCTTCACTCCCTCGGGAGACCAGGAGGGCACCTGTGGCCTCCGTGAACAGGGCAAACTCCTTGTCTCGGAGTTTTATTGGCTTTCTGTGTAAACAAAGGAATATCGGCCTCTTTCTCTCCTCTATTTTCTTATCTACAACATTCTGTCCTTATCTCTGTCTAAATCTATATATCTCTCTCACCACATTGTCCCCACTTCGAATTACCCTAGATCCACCGAGGCTGGACTCTGGCAATGGACCAAGCTTTCCCTGCAAATTCCCTTAACCCCTCAGATTCTTCTGATGGGGCCAAGGTCTCACTTCCTTCCAGAGGGACAATCCAAGCTTTTTATCAGCTGATCTGCCCCTGGTATCAGACTCTCTGCGACCCCATAGAGGGCAGCCCTCCAGGCTACCCTGTCCCTTGGATTCTCCAGGTAAGAACACTGGATTGGTTTGCCATTTCCTTCTCCAATGCATAAAAGTGAAAAGTGAAAGTGAAGTCGCTCAGTCGTGTCCCACTCTTAGCGACCCCATGGGCTGCAGCCTACCAGGCTCGTCCATCCATGGGGTTTTCCAGGCAAGAGTACTGAAAGTGGGTTGGCATTGCCTTCTCCGAAAAAACACTTACGACTTGGAAAGAAAGTGATGACCAAACTAGGCAGCATGCTAAAAAGCAGAGATGTTACTTTGCCAATAAAGATCTGCCTAGCCAAGGCTATGGTTTATCCATGTGTCATGTATGGATGTGAAAGTTGGACTATAAAGAAAGTTGACCGCCAAAGATTTGGTACTTTTGAACTGTGGAGACCAAACCACTCCATCCTAAAGGAAATCAGGCCTGAATATACATTGGAAGGACAAATATGAACCTGAAACTCCAATACTTTGGCCACTTGATGCAAAGAGCTTACTCATTTGGAGGTCACTTTGATTTGCCTGTGAGTGTGGGAGCCCAACCTAGGTGCAGGGCCTCAGGGGCAATTGCTACTGAATAACAACATTAAAGCAAGTACATTCCAGCCCTGTGTGACTCTCAGCACACAAGAGACTGGGAAAGCTATCTATCTTGGAGGAAGGAAAGGCAGGTGAGAGAATGTGTTTTCAGGGCTCTCCTCACAGCTGGGGTTTGGCTCCTCAGAGGTCAGACCACTGCGGGGTCAGCAGACCTCACCCTTGTCACAATCAGGTGCTTCATATAAAATTATACAAAGGTCTTAGGGGTTTTGCATCATCTTCTGGCCATGAGGCCTACTGACATTTTATGGCCCTTTGTGATAATGGTCAGTCAACCGAAAACTTATTTTTTCCAAGGGTGTTTTTTCTTAAACCAGGCACCACCCTCTGAAGGTACCACATAAAGTTGCATTCCTATAGGGTGAGGTTGTAGTGGGTTACAATCAAGAAAGGAATTTACTTAGCCTAAGGTTTAACATGATTAATCTTAAAGGTTAATACTTATTTCTCCTATATGCTAGTTATATTCACTATAAGGGCAGGGAATATGGAGATTTAGCAGCAAATATTGGCTCAACAAATGAAAAACCCTTCACCAATATAATTTCTAATCAACCCACTAATACTATACTAGTAATTTCCTAACTTCTCAAAAGAGTCTCTATTTAGAAAGTTTTAAATCATCTCGTGCCTCTCACGGTTGGGAGGCTGTAAAAAGTCTCATCTGGCTGGACAAATCTGCTCAGGCAGGCTAGAGAACCTTCAGAGGAGTTTGTAAGTTGAAACACTCCTGTCACGCCCAGGAATTATTATTAACTGGAGCTGCAAGTTAACTCCTTCTCCAAGAGAAATGGTGATGGGGGAGAGCCCCCTGTAAAGTCAGAGGTGTAGGTGAGAGCATAAAACAGACTCAGGTTTGGGGGGTAGATGCTCAGGAACAGGGGGTTTCCTGAGGCTCGATCCCACCTTTGCGTATGCCGAAGCCTCCTTCCTCATGACCTTTGCCATGGGCGGAGTTCCTCACACTGGTTCCCGGCACATAATGTTATCAGAAGACATTCTTCTGATTAACCCTCCTTAACTTCCCTTACTCCTGAGATGTTTCTATAATTTTAATTATAATGTGTTTCATCATTATCCGGACAGTGCCTTTGGGAGATGCTCCCAACGTGTGCAGTGTTCAATAAACTCTGGAAAAGATGGGAATACCAGACCACCTGACCTGCCTCTTGAGAAATCTGTATGCAGGTAAAAAAGCAACAGTTAAAACTGGACATGGAGCAACAGACTGGTTCCAAATAGGAAAAGGAGTACCTCAAGGCTGTATGTTGTCACCCTGCTTATTTAACTGATATGCAGAGTACATCATGAGAAATACTGGGCGGGAAGAAGCACAAGCTGGAATCAAGATTGCCAGGAGAAATATCAATAACCTCAGATATGCACATGACACCACCCTTATGTCAGAAAGTGAAGAAGAACTAAAAAGCCTCTTGATGAAAGCGAAAGAGTGCCGGGGGCCAGCACGGGAGATCCCACACATGACAAGGTCATTCGGAGAGGCCTGATGGGCAAGGCGAGTCAGGCTTCAGGGCTTTCCCTTGGGTTTTCCTGAACATCTATCCCCAAAAACCAAAGTCTGCCTGCCTTATTGTGCTGTGCTTTCCACTCTTCTGCCTCTAAAAGGAACTAACTTAGGGCTCCAGTTAACAGTCTCCTACATATAAAAAAAAATGTCTCGGCTTAAACCCCTTTGATGGCTCTCTAACTTGCCTGACAGGTTGCCCCGGACTTTTACAATTTGTGAATTGTTTACGGCCCCCAACCGCGAGAGGCACGAAGCTTAGAGCATCTTAGAGATACAGAGCCTTTTCTAAAAAAGCTAAAAATTGTATTGGTGATGGGTTTCACTGTTGAGTCAATGACTGCTGCCAGGCTTCCATATTCTTTATCTTTTAGGCACCTGAAGGATATTAATCAATGTAATTGGGATATGGAAAAAGGAATATAGTAGTTTTGATGTTAGCAACACTAGATTTTTTAGTTAATTACTTTTCTCTTTGTTATAAATCACTGTACTTCTTTCATTGCTATAAATTGCTATGTCCCTGCTATGTAAGAATGTAACTTTATTTAGTGCTTTCTGAGAGTGGCACCAGACTTTGGGAAAAACAACACTTTTAAGACAAATAAGTCTTCTGGTTGACAAACCCTTATCAGAAAAGGGCTGTAAAATGTTAATTGCCCTTCTGGCCAGAAGATGATGTAAATCACCTAAAATTTGTGTATACATCTAGGTATACAGAGAGAAAGCCTGGTCTTGATAAGAGTCAGGGCTGCTGATCGCTGTATAATTTTATATTATCCATTGATCTCTATATACAAAAAAACGTATACAAAGCCTTTACAACAATCGAGGAGGGGCCAGTCACTGGACTGGTTTCCCCCGTGTCTTCTTTACTCTATCTTCAGGCTGAATTCCCATCTGGAGTGGGGAGGCTCGCCATGTCTTCTTACTTGCCCTGGCTTCTAAGATCTGTGAGAGAGGGAGCTCAAGGTGGGGCACTCTCCGATAATCAAATGGGGGCCTGTGGCCCAACGTAGATGGTGCAGATCTCTTGTCCTGAGATTTTATTAGTTCTCCACGTAAACCAAGTTATTCAGCCTCTTTTCTCCACTAAATTTTCCTACTATACTATTTCTTCTTAATTTCTTTCATATTTCTAAATAAATAAGTTTTTCCTCGCCACGTTGTCACTGCTTCGAATTACCCTGGATCCACCAGGGCTGGACCCTGGCAAAAGAGGAGAGTGAAAAATTTGGCTTAAAGCTCAACATTCAGAAAACTAAGATCATAGCATCTGATCCCATCACTTCATGGGAAATAGATGGGGAAACAGTGGAAACAGTGTCAGACTTTATTTCTTTGGGCTCCAAAATCACTGCAGATGGTGACTGCAGCCATGAAATTAAAAGACGCTTACTCCTTGTAAGGAAAGTTACGACCAACCTATACAGCATATTGAAAAGAAGAGACATTACTTTGCCAACAAAGGTCCATCTAGTCAAGGCTATGGTTTTTCCAGTGGTCATGTATGGATGTGAGAGTTGGACTGTGAAGAATACTGAGAGTGACAAGAGTGTTTCAGTCCAAAAACTCCTCTGATGGCTCTCTAGCCTGCCTGACAGGTTTATCTGGCCACATGTGATTGTTCACAGCCTCCCAGCCGTGAGAGGCATGAAATGCTTTAAACTTTCTAAAAACAGATTCTTTTGAGAAGTTAGAAAATTGTTAGTATAGTATTAGCGAGTTAGTTAAAAATTACATTGGTGGAGGGTTTCATTGTTGAGCCAATATTTGCTGCTAAGCCTCCATATCCCTTGCCCCTTATACACACTAATTGATATAACTAGCATATAGGAGAAATAAGAATTAACCTTGATATTAATCACATTAGACCTTAGGCTAAGTAAATTATTTTCTTGATTATAGCCCACTGGACCTCTGCCTTGTAGGGATGCAACTTTATTTGGTGCCTTCAATAAGTTTTCTGATTGACTAATCATCATCAGAAAAGGTCATAAAATGTTAGCAGGCCTGTTGGCCAGAAGATGATGTAAATCACCTGAGAACTTTGTATATTGGAAGGAATGAAGAAAGCGTGGTTTCAATAAGGCTCAGGAGAGCTGACCCTGCGTGACTTTGTATTTTCCATTTATCTCTATGTATAACTCAAAGTATAAAAGCGGACCTGGAAAATAAAGAAACAGACCAGTTCCTGGAAAGACTGCTTTCCCTCATGTCTTTTTTCGTTCTCTTCTTTTCTGGCTGGATTCTCATCTGGAGTGTGGAAACTCGCCGAGCCTACTAATTTTGCCTGGGCTTCCAAGATCTGAACGGGGAGTCACTTCGTGTCTCCACTCCTCTGGGAGACCAGGAAGATGCCTGTGGCCTATGTAGGCGGTGCAAACCCCTTGTCTCAGGGTTTTATTGGTTCTCCTCATAAACCAAGTTATTCAGCCTCTTTTCTCCACTAATTTTCCTACTATACTGTTCTTTCCTAATCCCTCTTTATATCTCTAATTAAATAGTTCTTTCCTGGTCGCTGACTCCATCCCAGCTTCGAATTACCCTGGATCCACCAGGGCTGGACCCCGGCACTTGAGAGTCCCTTGGACTGCAAGGAGATCCAACCACTCCATTCTAAAGGAGATCAGTCCTGGTTATTCATGGGAAGGACTGATGCTGAAGCTGAAACTCCAATACTTTGGCCACCTGATTCGAATAGTTGACTCATTGGAAAAGACCCTGATGCTCAGAGGGATTGTGGGCAGGAGGAGAAAGGGACGACAGAGGATGAGATGGTTGGATGGCATCACCAGCTCAATGGACATGAGTTTGAGTGAACTCTGGGAGTTTGTGATGGACAGGGAACCTTGACGTGCTGTGATTCATGGGGTCGCAAAGAGTCATACACGACTGAGTGACTGAACTCAAAGTATAAACCTAAGTTATTGATTCAGATTTTTTTCTAACTTTATTTTAGTGTAGGAAATTTATTCCTACAAATTTAACTCTGATTTTACTTTTAAAATTTTAGTATTCTTAACCAAAATTTCAGGAATGAGATGCTCACTAAAATAAAGGGGTGCTATTTTTTTTAGAGTTTGTTAGTGCCACAACCTGAGAAACACAGATTCAAGAAGCACTTGAATTTTATTTCAAAGACTACAGATGTAGGAAGTTTGTAAATGTAAAATACACAAAGCTTCATAAGTTATTTGTCAACAATTAGGATTGGAGATGGCAAGAAATAACGTTGCTTATTAGTTAAGGATGTTGGGGTTCAAAATAATTCCGTAATTGTGAAATGGAGAAGATGTTGAAACTGCAAGGTTGCCGATAGCAGCCTCTAGTAGTTCATTTTTTAAATATCTTGTGGTGAGAAAGTTCAAATTCTGATTAATGCGGGAACATATCTGAAACTACATCAATGGTGGCCTGTTGGCTCCATTTTGGATGCATAAACACAACTTCTCCATCTTGATTTTTTAAATTACTTCAGATATGTCTTGGGTATGTTATGCTTTGCTTTTGTTTTTGTTTTTGTTTTTCATCTGTAATTTTTCTTTTTAATTCACTGTTTTGAGTTTTTTAATTTGACATGCTTGTGAAAATTTGAATTTTCTTCGTTGTTGACATGTAGCTTCATTTATTTAGAGCTGGACAGATATTTTAGGGAGTTCAAACTTTAAATTTATTGGCACTTATTCATTGCCTGATATATGAGCTATCTTAGAAAATATTCTGTGTGCAATTGAGAATGTGTATTTAACTGTTGTGTAATGAAGTGCTTAATATGTGTTTGTTAGATCTTTTTCTTAATGAACAGTATTGTTCATTTTTCCTATTTATTTACTTATCTTTTTTCTAAATTAGATATTCTATCCATTACTGAAACTACTGCATTGAATTCTCCAGTTATTATTATATTATTCTGTATTTCTTTTCTTCAATTCTGTTTTATTTGTCTCTATAATATCAGTGTCTTTATTCATATTCTCTGTTTGGTAAGAGTTTGTTCCCATGATTTATTTACTGGAAAACACCTTTTGGGCACATTAACAAGATGGCACCAGTCAGGCTCTCTCACTTCACGCTTTCACACCCTTTGCCCCACGTTCTGTAAACAATAATTTTACGTGGTTAAATAATAGCTGGCATCACTTCTAGCACTAAGCATGTGTGTCACAAGGTGCTTGCTTGATGAAGGGTTATTTTGTGCAGTATGCCTTATGAGTTTCACCATGAAAACCCTGGCTGCTGCTGCACTGGGGCTACACTGGAGCAACATCATGATTGTGCTATGACTATGTTATGGTTACGCTATGGATGCTGAGTGTTATGCCAGGGGAGAGGATGTGTTATGGCTGCCATGCAAGCCAGGAAACAATAAACCTCTCTGCAGTTCCTATGGCTCCTTGAGTCTCCTTGTATCTTAGCTCTTAACTTTCTTACACTGGGTTCAGCAAACTGTGCGACCAGGATCAGCAAGACAATTGGAGTAATTGTCAGGATACACAGTAAGTAAGTACAGGAACCCTGAGGCTCCACAGAAAAAGAATAGACAGGATACCACCCAGCCTGTAGGGGAGCCAGAGGCTCAACTGGATGAAGGAAGCCAGTGGCCATCAGATAGCATGTGGTACCATGTGGCTGTGATCCTCTTGGCCTGGGCTCCAGCAGGAGACTGGAAAGTTGTGCATGGTTCAGCTGATAGCACTGAAAAGGTAGTGCAGGCAGTGAGTTCCTATTTGCTGAGAAAAGCAGCACAGACTGCTCTTGGCACAGTGGTGTGGATTTTCCTGACTGCCTTGAAGTATGAACAGTACCCTACACGATGCCCTGGATGTAACTGAGTTCACAACGTATTGACCATATACTCAGGTGGACTTGGTCAACTTGGGAAAGCAGTTTCAGCAAACGCTTGGGGAACCCTTGGCAACATGGCCTTTGTGACTGGGACACAGGCGTGAATGGTATCACTTGTTTGGGGATGAGATAGAATTGTTGGCATTTGTAACCACTTGCCCCTCATTTAGGCAAATGTTGCAAAATGCTAGGCAAGTCTTGCAAGGGTTGCCTAACAAAACGCACCCCTGATGGAATGGATAGACGCTGCCATCCACATCATGTGGGCACATGCGGCAGAGCTCCCAGATACTGTGAATAAATGGCATACCTATTCTGAGTTGACACAACTGGTGAGACAACTGGGCACAAAGCAGTCGATATTTAACACAATGCTAAATATCCAGAGGCACAGAACGAGCGTTTTACTGGTGGTATCCGAGATGCCATTTTGAACAATGCCCCGTCCACCACTTTTGGATCCCTGACTGCTATTCTTGCACCCTATGTGGGGTGCCTCCTCTGTAACGTGACCTGGGTGGTGACTAGCTTGGGAGAAACAGAGGGATGGCAGCAGGCAAAGGGGCTTAGAAGTGTGAAGAATCCAAATGAGGCCAGAGCTGGTAAAGGCCCCATTGGGTGATAAGAATGCAAATGAAGTCTGATTTCCTGGCAGCTGGCAGAATGCACTTCTCCTAGAGCTACGGAGGCAACTGACACCAGAACATCAGTTTACCAAGTTTGTGAAGCACCCATAGACAGATATATGGGCAATTCAGTTAGAAGATTACATGGTGCCCAAGGATGTTCCTGTAGACGATGCTCTTTTCTGCTGTGAATAGGGCTCAGACCAAGGTACCCACCTGAAGAGCCCAATCAGGGATCAGAGGCCCCATGTAGAACGTGCAATTCATTGATCATCAGCTAATGCACAGAGAGTAACGGCCTTGGTTTAAATTGGTGCTGAATGCAGACTTGTTTATTGCAAGTCAGAGTTGTTTCCCAATCCTAGTGCATACATTGTTGGTTATGGTTTCCAACTGGTTACGAACTAGGCTGTGCTCTATGACGTAGATTCAGACTGTGTCCGATGATGTAGATTTAAAGCTGGGTGCTATAAAGGCTGTGTCCTACAGTGTAGATTTAGTAGAACACTGTAATCTAAGGGCTGCATTCTATGATGCACTACTAGCCTCTGATTCTTTTGCAGATTTAGAACAATATGAAAGGATTTGGAATCTTGCAGGTAGGCTGTCAATGCTAAGAAATCCCCTCCTTGAAGGGATAGGCCTGGTACCTGTAGAGTGTTTTTGTGTCCTTAATAAAAATCCTGCAGGGGTGGAGTTAGCCCAGTGAAGGCTTTTTTGCAATTTCCAAAGGACCCATGGTGGCTTGGTCTTACCCATGGAAAATAAAGGCACTCCATATGTGATGAGTGTCTTTTCTAGCCCCATGAGGGTAAGGGCTGCAACTTGAGTTTCAGGTGATACCTGGTGTTGTGTTTTACTACGTATTGGTCCATCCACGTCTCCGGACCCATCAGGACTTTGACAAAGAAAAAGCATGTGTGCCAGGAGACACCTTGGGCGACCACACCCCACGGGGGACTGCACATGCGCCTCCCCCAGCCAACCCTCACGACTCCGGCGGGCGGGTCCCCACCTCCGGAGTGCGACTCGGAAAACACCTCAGGCAGAAAGAACCCGAGGGCCTGGACGCATGCGGGCCCTCCCTCGACCTCCAAGCCACAGTCCGGGCCGGTCTCCACTTCCGGATCAGGGCCGAGGGTGAAGCAAATGCTCCTGAGGGAGGCCAGGAGGAGTCCAGACTGCCCAGCCTGAGTCCAGGTGCTCCGGACAGGGAAGACCCTCTCTCTGCCCACCGCAGCAGCCCGGCCCAGGTAGGGTCCGGGCCATCTGTCTCTGCGGCCACAGGGGCATGTGGAGATGCTGGTCAACACGGTCAGGCTGCCCCAGAACCCGGATCTGGAGCGCCACGACGGTCACTCTCCCTAGAAACCTAGAGAACCAATCTCTGGTGACAGCAGGACGTCCCTAGGCCTCGGAGCCACCGCGACTGTCGCCGCCAGCGTAGCCGGTGTCTGAGAGCTCAGCCTCGGGCCCAGCGGCTGAGTCACAATCCTCGTCGAAGCTCCAGAGGGGAGGGACAATATAAAAGTGTGCGCCAGGTGGCTCCCGACAACCGGCTCGAACGTCCCAAGGACGGGTCGCTGTCGTCGGCCGGCCGCAGAGGAAGGGAGAGGAGCTGGGAAGGATCTCCTTAGGAGGCTGCCACGAAGGAGACGCCCTCCCCCAAGTGATTCCAGGGTGGTGGGGGGGTACATTTCATGGAGACGCAGGCGGTCGGGGGCTCGAGGCGGGGTCGGCAGAGAGAGGGGCACCAGTGGCATCCTAGACTCCCCGGCTTCCCTCCCCCGAAAGAGAGAGAGAGGGAGGGAGGTAGGGAGGGAGGGAGGGACCGGCAAAGTGAAACCAGGCGAACACTGCTGGAAGAACAAAGCAGGACTTTGGAAAGCAGACACAGACACGCAAGCCCAGGAGCAAGAAAGGAAAAGGAGGAGACATTCGGGCCCCCAACAAGAGAAAACAAAACTCAACCTAGGTAGAGACCATGACAAAGTCCAAAGACAACAAACCCAACTATGCGGGGGTGGGTGGGGAAAGTGCACTTGAGGTCAGGAGAACATGGATTTCAAAATAACTGGCCACAAACACCAGAAAGGCTGGCGGGCGGGCAGGAGGTCTGGGGTGGCAGGGCTGTGGGGGTGGAGAAGGGGAGTGGGCGGGGGGGCGCGGAGGGCGAGGGGTGTTGAGGGACGTGGTGGTGAGGAGGACCGGACAGAGTCAATAGGGATCCACTAAATAAACCCCGTGTTCCATGACAACAGCCAGTTAAATGAATAAATAACTTTTTGAAGTAGATCAGGAAGGAAATGAAACAAAAACACCAGGCAGGAAAGTCAAGTCATAGAACTGCTCCAGCAGCTTAAAAGTCAGAGAGAGGGAGAGGGAGAGGGAGAAGGGGGGAGAGAGAGAGAGAGACAGAGAATGCATACACATATGCATATACACGTGTACATATGTATACGCACACATACTCACGTCTATATATATGTGCAAACATGTGAATAAACAAACACGTTCGAAGGGCATGCTCACATACACGCACGTGTCTGTGTGCGCACGTGTATGCCTAGGCGTTTCTACTGTGCGTGTATGCTTGCGTGTATATATGTAGACACAGGCATATATGCACAGACGTACACGGATAAACACAGGCAAAAATACACACGTTCATATGTGCAGATACGTAGGTATCCATACACACATACATACAAATCAAGGCGGACATGTCAACACATACAGATGCACAAGTGTGTATACGTGTGATGTATACACACAGATGTGGGTTCACGTATATGTGTACACGTAGGTGCATGCTTCCATAGACGCATCTATCCGCGTGTGTATATGCACACGTGTATGCACACATGTATGCACCCATACAGACACATCCATAGACGTCTACATGTAGCGTATATACGTCCACACAGACGTACGAGTGTATATGTGTCGATATACACACATGTACATAGAAGTAGACATGCCTGCATGTACATACATACAGGTGCACCTGCGTGTCTAGAGTGCCTATACGCAGATGGATGTGCATAGATGCACACACACATATACTCATATGCAAATGAGCGAGTGTATGCACACACGTCCATAGAAGTACATGTACATGTGCCTATGTGAACAGATATCCACGTGTCTGTGTAGATGTCCACCTGCGCGTGTGTGAGTATCCATTGGTGTATCTATGTACATATAGATACTCACAGACACACACGGACGGAAACACACATCCGTGTGTGTGTGTGTGTGTGTGTGTGTGTGTGTGTGATACATACGGGGAAAGCCCAAGCATCTTGCAAAAGGGGCTTTTCTGTCCAAAACTGATCAAGGCGTCAGACAACTTAGCCTCCAAAAGGGAAACAACCCCCGATGAGCGAAGTGGGCAGGCAGGGGGCCCGAGCAGACAACTTCCTTCCAAAGACAGGGAGAACAGACAGACACCCAGAAGCACCAGGTAGGAAACCAAGCAGCGGCAGGGCTGGGCTGGGCTGGGCTGGGCTTGGCTGGGGCTGCTGGGGGTGGGGGCGGGCTCACGGAAGCACCCCGGGGCGTTTATCTGGACCAGGATCCTTCTCGTTCGGAGGGGAAAGGCCCAGGAGCTGGAATCGCCATCGCGACAGCAAGTTCGAAACATCAGAAGACAGTGGCTCCTGATCGATCGAACGCGTCTTTGCTGCCGCTGAGGAACACGTGGGCGGACTCAGAGAGATCACATCTCATCCCCTGGGGCCTCCCAGAGAGAGAAACCACATCCCTAGGGAAAAGAGTCCTGCGATTCCCTCGGAACACTCCACCAAAGAGTCCCCCTTCGACCCAACCCAGCCACTCCACGGAGTGCCCACGGAGGGGACAAAGAAGATACGGACGTGTGTATGCGTGGGATCGACCCCCCATACCTAGGTAGACATCCGTACACACAGAAGGAGAGAGCTCTCTGTCTGTGTGCCTACGCCTGTATCTACTCACACACACACACACACACACACACACACACACACACAGAGGCATGGGACTCAACCACCAGAAGGGAATGAAATCTCACAGTCTGCAGGAACTTGGAGAGACCATTTCGAGGGGATGATGCTCCATGAAATACCTCAGAGCCGTCGTTTCCATGCAGTACCTACCAAACGAGACACCGTGAACACAACAGAACCAAAGAGAAACAGGCTCCTAAGAGACCACCACGGAACACATGAGGGGTGGCCAGAGGAGGGAGCGGGGGAGACGGTGGCGGGGGGTGGGGTGGGGGAGAGAACGAGCGAACGAGCGCCACGGGCGAGGGAGACAGAGGACGCGGGGCGACCTTCCACCCAGGGAGTCCACGAGTCACGGGCGCGTCACGACACCAGACGCCATCTGCCGTGACACCGAGCGGTGACAGGACGGTCCCTCACTAGATGCATCCTGGTGATCTCTGTGTCATGCGCTGCACTCGAAAACACCGTACGGGACAGCTAAAAAGGAACGGGGGAACAACACACGAAGAAAAAAAAAAGGGGGGGGGAAGGAAGCAGGACGGGAGGAAGGAAAGAAGGCGAAAGGAAACGTTGGCCGTCGGTGAGAGGTCCATTTGAGAAGAGCTGGACTTGCGTGTGTGTGGAGGGGCGGGGAGTGGGGAGGCGGGGGGAGAAACTAGGGTGAGTAGGAGGACGGGGAGCGGGAGGAGGAGAGAGAAAAGGACCGATGGCCTCGAGGGCGAGGGGGAGATCAAGGATCCAAAGAGTGGGCAGGACGGTCAGGTGAGTGCCATAGGGAAAGAAAAGGAAGCCAACCCACGAACACCCTCCCCACGGTGGTTGTGTTCAGTCCGAGATCAAGATGTGGGTAGCACGGTGTCCTCCAGCACACAGGGACACACAGGCCTCCCTTGGCGTGGGAGTTCAGGATCACCCTGAAAGCCGAAGCCGTTCTGTTCATCCACGGCTGACAAGTACCATGGTCCCACGACATTCACACATCCTAGCGAACCATCGAAAGACTCTCTCACTCACTCGCCATGAAACACGGAGAGAACAGAAAAGGAGCGACACGACGGTGGCTGGCCGGCCGGCTGGCCGGCCGGCCGGCCGGCTGGATTCCCATGAGAGTCTGAGGATGGAGCACATACGTGGACAGAAAAGCATCCGATTCCCTTTGGTCAAGAAGCGGTCTCGCCTTCTGTGCCTGGTGTCTTTCCTACGTCTGGATGATTCCCTCCCCCACCCCACCCCGCTCCCAGCTTGAAGGTGCTCTCAAGGTCCCGCCGAACGACTCTTCGGAGCGCCCTTCTGAAGGGGAACGTTTTCTTCCACGTCATCGCCCCCGAGACAGCTTCAGCCTGGCCCTCCCCTCCACCCCCCGCCTCCCTCTCTGCCTCCTGCTCCTCTTCCTCCTCCTCTGAACTCTTGAGCTCTCCTCGCACTGGCCTCTCACCCCACACGGTAGCAGTGTCGGCCTAGGTACGCTCGGGCGTCTCTCCTCCCCGCATCCCAGCGGACAGCCACTGGCTCTCGACCGCGTCGTCCTGGGACCATGTGTCCCCTGGCCTTTTCTGCGGGTGGGGGAGACCCCGGACGGGCCGGGGCCAGGCGGGGGTGTGGGGGAGCCTGCATGCGGGGGGAAGGGTGGGGCAGAGAGGAGGAGGGAGGAGGACGAGGAGGAGGAGGACGAGGAGGAGGACGAGGAGGAGGAACGACACCACTCCCCAGTGCCAGTGTGCGCCTGTGGCCCGGGAACCAGACACGCGCCGGGCTGGCTCCGAAAAGGGGATCGGTCATGAGATCGGGCGCGTGTGTTCTTTGCAGAGGCCCTGCAGATCGAACAGGCAGGGGCAAGGATTGGGCTTCCCGCACCGAGCACTGTTCACCCCGTCGTGGAAACAGGCGTCTGTCCCACCGGGCGGGGCTTCGGCTCTCGGTGCGATGTCCGCAAGCCGTGGCCGCTGAAACGTGCGCACGCTGGAGCCGCCGCCGTGCAGAGGGAGATCTCATCTGGCTCCTCGTGTCCTTCCAGTGAGCAGGCCGGGATCTCGGGAAGAACAGAAAGCCAGAGAGTCGCACGAACCTGGAGCGTCACGCTTTCAGAAGCCAAGGGAACCAGAAATGAGGTTCACTCGCGTGTGGGTCTGTCTTTCCACGGACGAATCCTCTCTTGGAGCAGATGAGGGTTCCGGGATCCCGTGGAGCCAGAGAGATAGAGAGTCCCCTCAGGTCCCCTGCTCCTCCCATGCACGCGCACGCTCCCCAACGG
>NW_017189934.1:0-21813 GCF_001704415.2 Capra hircus | reverse complement strand
GTCTCTCCTTTGGGCCTCGAGGGGGGATCGGGGCTTTCTGGATGCGGGCGGGACTCTTTTAACTGCTTGAATTTCCCGAGTCGAAGACCTTGGGACCGGAAACTGAGGATTCCTCTCCAGTGCTGACGTGGATTTTTGGGTACATCTGGACTCTCCCCAGGGGAGTCAGTCCTCGTCTCGAGTGGGGAAATGCACGTGGGCTTTCCTCCCTAACGGTGGCAGCAGTGTCATGCTACCCGACGGTGGATCAAGGGATGTGTGGCTTTTCCCTGTAGGATTTCCCATGAGGCTTTCCCACGAGGCTAACACACAGGGCTGTCCCACGTGCCACCGTGGTGTGAGTCGATCCTCGCGTGACAGTCAAGGCAGTGGCAGGTAAAAGAGTTTCCTTTGGAATGGACTCAGTCCTCTGGGGGACTATTGGAATGGTGGCACGACCCTGGAGTTCCTCTCGCCTTTCCTGTGGAGAGCACTTCCTCTTGAGATGCGACGGGAATGCCGGGAATTCTTTCCCGAACACGCAGGGAAAGGATCCCTCATCTCGAGCTACAAGGAGGAAAAGGGCCTCCTCTGGATGTGCAAGGGACGCTCGCGGTTCCTCTCGAGTGGACAAGGGTATGTCGGGGAACTTCTTGAGTTGCAGCAAGGGTGTGAAGGACCCTATGGAAGTTCCAAAGGTTAGATGTGATTAGCCTCGAGTCGCCTCAGCGGAAATGGGCCTCATCTAGCCTGGAGGGGAGAATCTCCAGGATTTTCTCGAGTTGCGGTAGGTGTTCTCGATTTACGATGGGGACCACAGGGACCCTATCTGGTGGCCTCAGGAAAGGCCACTCTCCGTGCGAGTTGCTTATTGGCCTCTCGGGATTCCTCTCCCTTCAATGCTGGGGCCTAAGACCTTTTGTGAAGTCGGGGCCGTAAACTGAGAATTATTCTCCAGTGCTGACATGGATCTTGGGGTACTTCTGGAGTCTCCCCAGGGGAGTCAGTCCTCGTCTCGAGTGGGGGCATGCACGTGCGCTTTCCTCCCGAGCTGTGGAAGCAGTGTCACGCTTCCCATCGCGTGGATCAAGGGATCTGTCGCTTTCCCTCGAGGCTTTCCCTCAAGGCTTTCCCACGAGGCTTTCCTACGAGGCTTTACCACAGGGCTGTCCCACGTGCCACTGTGGTTTGAGTGGATCTTCGGCGTGAAAGTCGAGGCAGTTTGGGGAAAACAGGTTCCTCTGAAATGGACTGAGACATCTGGGGGACTCTTGGAATGGTGGCCTGACCTGGAGTACATATCCCCTTTCCTGTGGAGAAGGCCTCCTCTTGAGATGCGATGGGAACCTCGGGAATTCTTTTTCGACCAAGTAGGGAAAGGATCCCTCATCTCGAGCAAAGAGCAGAAACGGGACTCCTTTGGATGTGGGTGGGACCCTTCTGCTTCCTCTCGAGTGCATACGGGTATATCGGGGAACTTCTTGAGTTGCAGCAAGGGGTGTGAAGGAACCTTTGGACGGTCCAGGGGGTAGGTGTGATTGGCCTCGAGATGCTTCAGCAATAATGCGCCTCTGCTCGCCTGGAGGGGAGAACCTCCAGGATTTTCTCGACTTGCGGCAGGTGCTCTCGACTTACGACGGGACCTCAGGGACCCGCTCTGGTGGCCTCAGGAAAGGCAGGTCCCCATGCGAGTTGCTAGGGGACCTCCCTGGATTCCTCTACCGTAGATGCCGGAACCTAAGACCTTGTCTGGAGTTGGGGCCGGAAGCTGAGGATTCCTCTCCAGGCCTGACATGGATTTGGGTACTTCTGGAGTCTCCCCAGGCGATTCAGTCCTCATCTCGAGTGGGGGCATGCACGTGCGCTTTCCTCCCGAGCTCTAGCACCAGTGTCAGTCTTCCCGGCCCGACGATCAAGGGATCTGTGGCTTTCCATCTGGGCATTCCCACCAAGTTTTCCAAACAGGCTTTCCCACAGGGCTGTCCAAGTGCCACCGTTGTGTGGGTCGATCATCTGCGTGAATGTCGAGGCAGTGCAGGGAAAACAGGTGTCCATGGAATGGACTGAGACATCTGGAGGACTCTGGGAATGGTGGCACGACCCTGGAGTTCCTCTGGCCTTTCCTGTGGAGAGCGCATGTTCTTGAGATGCGACGGGAATACCGGGAATTCTTTCCCGACCACACACTGAAAGGATCCCCCGTCTCGAGCTAGGAGGCGGAAACGGGGCTCCTCTGGATGTGGGCGGGACTCTCGTGCTTCCTCTCGAGTGGAGACGGGTATGTCGGGGAACTTCTTGAGTTGCAGCAAGGGTGTGAAGGACCCTTTGGAAGTTCCTGAGGTTAGGTGTGATTAGCCTCGAGACACCTCAGCGGAAATGGGCCTCATCTCGCCTGGAGGGGAGAACCTCCTGGATTTTCTCGAGTTGTGGCAGGTACTCTGGACTTACGACGGGGACCTCAGGGACCCGCTCTGGTGGCCTCAGGAAAGGCCAGTCCCCATGCGAGTTGCTCGGGGGCCTCTCGGGATTCCTCTCCCGTCGATGCCGGGGCCTAAGACCTTGTGTGAATCCGTGCCGGAACCAGAGGATTCCTCTCCAGTGCTGACATGGATCTTGGGGTTCTTCTGGAGTCTCCCCAGGGGAGTCAGTCCTCGTTACGAGTGGGGGCATGCACGTGCGGTTTCCTCCGAGCTGTAGCAGCGGCGTCATGCTTCCCTTCGCGTGGATCAAGGGATCTGAGGCTTTCCATCGAGGCTTTCCCACGAGACTTTCCCACAGGATTGTCCCACGTGCCACCGTGGTGTGAGTCGATCCTCGTCCTGAAAGTCGAGACAGTGCAGGGAAAACAGGCTTCCCTGGAATGGACTGAGACATCTGGGGTACTCTGGGAATGGTGGCACGACCCTGGGAGTACCTCTCAACTTTCCTGTTGAGAGCGCCTACTCTTGAGATGCGACGGGAACGCCGGGAATTCTTTACCGAACACGAAGGGAAAGGATCCCACCTCTCGAGCTAGGAGACGGAAACGGGGCTCCTCTGGATGTGGGCGGAACTCCCGTTCTTCCTCTCGAGTGGAGACGGGTATGTCGGGGAACTTCTTGAGCTGCAGCAAGGGTGTGAAGGACCCTTTGGAAGTTCCAGATCTTAGGTGTGATTAGCGTCGAGACGCCTCAGCGCAAATGGGCCTCATCTCGCATTTAAGGACGCCAAGATCCATGTCAGCACTGGAGAGGAATCCTCAGGTTCCGGCACCGACTCCACACAAGGTCTTAGGCCCCGGCATCGACGGGAGAGGAATCCCGAGAGGCCCCCGAGCAACTCGCATGGGGAATGGCCTTTCCTGAGGCCACCAGAGCGGGTCCCTCAGGTCCTCGTCTTAAGTCAAGATCACCTGTCCCAACTCGAAAAAATCCAGGAGGTTCTCCCCTCCAGGCAAGATGAGGCCCATTTCCGCTGAGGCGTCTCCAGGCTAATCACACCTAAACCTCTGGAACTTCCAAAGGGTTCTTCACACCCTTGCTGCAACTCAAGAAGTTCCCCGACATACCCGTCTCCACTCGAGAGGAAGCACGAGAGTCCCGCCCACACCCAGAGGAGCCCCGTTTCCGCCTCACAGCTAGAGAGGAGGTATCCTTTCCCTGCGTGGTCAGGAAAGAATTCCCGGTCTTCCCGTCACAACTCAGGAGGAGGCGCTCTCAACAGGAAAGGTGAGAGGAACTCCAGGGTCGTGCCACCATTCCCAGAATACCCCAGATATCTCAGTCAATTCCAGGGAAACCTGTTTTCCCTGCACTGCCTCAACTTTCAAGCCGAGGATCGACTCACAGCACGGTGGCACGTGGGACAGCCCTGTGGGAAAGCCTCGTGAGATAGCCACTGATCCCTTGATCCACTCGACGGGAAGAATGACACTGCTGCTACAGCTCGGGAGGAAAGCGCTCTTCAATGCCCCCACTCGAATGAGGACTGACTCCCCTGGGGAGATTCCCGAAGAACCCCAAGATCCATGTCAGCACTGGAGAGGAATGCTCAGGTTCCAGGACCGACCCACACAAGGTCTTAGGCCACGGCATCGACGGGAGAGGAATCCCGAGAGGCCACCGAGCAACTCGCATGGGGACTGGCCTTTCCTGCGGCCACCAGAGCGGGTCCCTGAGGTGCCCGTCGGAAGTCGAGAGCACCTGCCGCAACTCGAGAAAATCCAGGAGGTTCTCCCCTCCAGGCGAGATGAGGCGCATTTCCGCTGAGGCGTCTAGAGGCTAATTGCACCTAACATCTGGAACTTCCAAAAGGTCCTTCACACCCTTTCTGCAACTGAATAAGTTCCCCGACATACTCGCCTCCACGCGAGAGGAAGCACGAGAGCCCCGCCCACATCCAGAGGAGCCCCGATTCCGTCTCATAGCTCGAGAGGAGGGATCATTTCCCTGCGTGGTCGGGAAAGAATTCCCGGCGTTCCCGTCGCATCTCAAGAGGAGGCGCTCTCCACAGGAAAGTTGAGAGGAACTCTAGAGTCTGGCCACCATTCCCAGAGTCCCCCAGTTGTCTCAATCCATTCCCTGCACTACCTCGACTTTCAAGCCAAGGATCGACTCACACAACGGCGGCACCAGGGACAGCCCTGTAGGAAAGCCTCGTGGGAAAGCCTTCTGGGAAAGCCTCGAGGGAAACCACAGAACCCTTGATCCACTCGAATTGAAGCATGACACTGCTGCTACAGCTCGGGAGGAAAGCGCACGGGCATGTCCCCACTCGAGACGAAGACTTATTCCCCTCGGGAAACACCAGAAGTACCCCAAGATCCATGTCAGCACTGGAGAGGAATCCTCAGGTTCCGGCACCGACTCCACACAAGGTCTTCGGCCCCGGCATCGACGGGAGAGGAATCCCGAGAGGCCCGCGAGCAATTCGCATGGGGACTGCCCTTTCCTGAGGCCACCAGAGCGGGTCCCTGAGGTCCCCGTCGTAAGTCGAGAGCACATGCCGCAACTCGAGAAAATCCAGGAGGTTCTCCCCTCCAGGCGAGATGAGGCCCATTTCCGCTGAGGCGTCTCGAGGCTAATCACATCTAACATCTGGAACTTCCAAAGGGTCCTTCACACCCTTGCTGCAACTCAAGAAGTTCCCCGACATACTCGTCTCCACTCGAGAGGAAGGACGAGAATCCCGCCCACATCCAGAGGAGCCCCGTTTCCGCCCCCTAGCTCGAGGGGAGGGATCCTTTCCCTGCGTGGTCGGGAAAGAATCCCGGCATTCCCGTCGCATCTCAAGAGGATGCGCTCTCCACAGGAAAGGCGAGAGGAACTCCAGGGTCGTGCCACCATTCCCAGAGTCCCCCAGATGTCTCAGTCCATTCCAGGGAAACCTGTTTTCCCTGCACTGCCTCGACTTTCAAGCCGAGGATCGACTCACACCACGGTGGCACGTGGGACATCCATGTGGGAAAGCCTCTTGGGAAAGCCTCGTGTGAAAGACTCGAGGGAAAACCCCTGATCCCTTGATCCACGCGAAGGGAAGCGTGACATTGCTGCTAAAGCTCGGGAGGAAAGCGCACGTGCATTTCTCCACACGAGACGAGGACTGACTCCCCTGGGGAGACTCCAGAAGAACCCCAAGATCCATGTCAGCACTGGAGAGGAATGCTCAGGTTCCGGGACCGTCTCCACACAAGATTTTAGGCCCCGGATCGACGGGAGAGGAATCCCGAGAGGCCCCCGAGCAACTCGCATGGGGACTGGTCTTTCCTGAGGCCACCAGAGCAGGTCCCTGAGGTCCCCGTCGTAAGTCGAGAGCACCTGCCTCAACTCGAGAAAATCCAGGAGGTTCTCCCCTCCAGGCGAGATGAGGCCCATTTCCGCTGAGGCAACTAGGGGGTAATCACACTTAAAGTCTGGATCTTCCAAAGGGTCCTTCACACCCTTGCTGCAACTCAAGAAGTTCCCCGACATACCCGTCTCCACTCAAGAGGAACCCGAGCGTCCCGCCCATATCCAGAGTGGCCCCGTTTCCGCCTGCTAGCTCGAGAGGAGGGATCCTTTCCCTGCGTGTTCCTGAAATAATTCCTAGCGTTCCCGTCTCATCTCAAGAGGAGGCGCTCTCCACAGTAAAGGCGAGAGGAACTCCAGTATCAGGCCCCATTCCCAGAGTCCCACAGATGTCTCAGTCCATTCCAGGGAAACCAGTTTTCCCTGCACTGCATCCACTTTCAAGCCGAGGATCGACTCACACCGCGATGGCACGTTGGACAGCCCTGTGGGACAGCACTGTGGGAAAGCTTCGTGGGAAAGCCTTGTCTGAAAACCTTATGGGAAAGCCTCGTGAGGAAGCCTCAAGGGAAAGCCACTGATCCCTTGATCCACGCGACGGGAGCATGACACTGCTGCTACAGCTCGGGAGGAAAGCGCAGGTGCATGCCCCACTCGAGACGAGGACTGACTCCCCTGGGTAGACTCCAGAAGTACCCCAAGATCCATGTCAGCACTGGAGAGGAAACCTCAGGTTCTGGCACCGACTCCACACAAGGTCTTAGGCCCCGGCATCGACGGGAGAGGAATCCCGAGAGGCCCCGAGCAACTCGAATGGGGACTGGCCTTTCCTGAGGCCCCCAGAGCGGGTCCCTGAGATCCCCGTCGTAAGTCGAGAGCACCTGCCCTAACTCGAGAAAATCCAGGAGGTTCTCCCCTCCAGGCGAGATGAGGCCCATTTCTGCTGAGGCGTCTCCAGGCTAATCACACCTAACCTCTGTAACTTCCAAAGGGTCCTTCACATCCTTGCTGCAACTCAAGAAGTTCCCCGACATACCCGTCTCCTCTCGAGAGGAAGCACGAGAGTCCCGCCCACATCAAGAGGAGCCCCGTTTCCGCCTGATAGCTCGAGAGCAGGGAACTATTCCCTGCGTGGTTGGGAAAGAGTTCCCGGCATTCCCGTCGCATCTCAAGAGGAGGTGCTCTCCACAGGAAAGGCGAGAGGAACTCCAGGGTCGTGCCACCATTCCCAGAGTCCCCCAGATGTCTCAGTCCATTCCAGGGAAACCTGTTTTCCCTGCACTGCCTCGACTTTCAAGGCGAGGATCGACACACACCACGGTGGCACGTGGGACTGCCCTGTGGGAACGCCTTGTGGGAAAGCCTCGTGGGAAAGCCTCGAGGGAAAGCCACAGATCCCTTGATCCACGCGAAGGGAAGCGTGACACTGCTGCTACAGCTCGAGAGGAAAGTCACGTGCATGTCCCCTCTGGAGACGAGTACTGACTCCCCTGGGGAGACTCCAGAAGTACCCCAAGATCCATGTCAGCACTGGAGAGGAATCCTCAGGTTCCGGCACTAACTCCACACAAGTTCTTAGGCCCTAGCATCGACGGGACAGGAGTCCCGAGAGGACCCCGAGCAACTCGCATGGGGACTGGCCTTTCCTGAGGCCACCAGAGCGGGTCCCTGAGGTCCCCGTCGTAAGTCGAGAGCACCTGCCACAATTCCAGAAAATCCAGGAGGTTCTATCCTCCAGGCGAGATGGGGCCCATTTCCGCTGAGGCGTCTCGAGGCTAATCACACCTAACCTCTGGAACTTCCAAAGGGTCCTTCACACCCTTGCTGCAACTCAAGAAGTTCCCCGACATGCCCGTCTCCACTCGAGTGGAAGCACGAGAGTCCCGCCCACATCCAGAGGAGCCCCGTTTCTGCCTCCGCGCTCGAGAGGAGGGATCCTTTCCCTGCGTGTTCGGGAAAGAATTCCCGGCGTTTCCGTCGCCTCTCAAGAGCAGTCGCTCTCCACAGGAAAGGCGAGAGGAAATCCAGGGAAGTGCCACCATTCCCAGAGTCCCCCAAATGTCTCCGTCCATTCCAGGGAATCCTGTTTTCCCTGCACTTCATCCACTTTCAAGCCGAGGGTCGACTCACACCACGGTGGCACGTGGGACAGCCCAGTGGGAAAGCGTCGTGGGAAAGCCTCGAGGGAAAGCCACAGATCCCTTGATCCATGCGAAGGGAAGCCTGACACTGCTGCTTCAGCTAGAGAGCAAAGTGCACGTGCATGCCCCCACTCGAGATGAGGACTGACTCCCCTGGGGAGACTCCAGAAGTACCCCAAGATCCATGTCAGCACTGGAGAGGAATCCTCAGATTCCGGCACCGAATCCACACAAGATCTTACACCACGGCATCGACAGGAGAGGAATCCTGAGAGTCCCCCGAGTAACTCGCATGGGGACTGGCCTTTCCTGAGGCCACCAGAGCGGGTCCCTGAGGTCCCCGTCATAAGTCGAGAGCACCTGCCCGAACACGCGAAAATCCAGGAGGTTCGCCCCTCCAGGCGAGATGAGGCCGATTTCCGCTGAGGCGTCTCAAGGCTAATCACACCTAACCTATGGAACTTCCAAAGGGTCCTTCACACCCTTGCTGCAACTCAAGAAGTTCCCCGACATACCCGTCTCCACTCGAGAGGATGCACGAGAGTTTCGCCCACATCCAGAGGAGCCCCGTTTCTGCCTCCTAGCTCGAGAGGAGGGATCCTTTCCCTGCGTGTTCGGGAAAAAATTCCCGGCGTTCCTGTCGCATATCAAGAGGAGTCGCTCTCCACAGGATAGGCAGGAGGAACTCCAGGGTTGTGCCACCATTCCCAGAGTACGCCAGATGTCTCAGTCCATTCCAGGGAAACCTGTTTTCCCTGCACTGCCTCGACTTTAAAGCCGAGGATGGACTCACACCACGGTGGCACGTGTGACAGCCCTGTGGGAAAGCCTCGTGGGAAAGCCTCTTGGGAAAGCCTCGAGTAAAGCCACAGATCCCTTGATCCATGCGAAGTGAAGCGCGAAACTGCTGCTACAGCTCGGGAGGAAAGCGCACGTGCATGCCCCCATTCGAGACGAGGATTGACTCCCCTGAGGAGACTCCAGAAGTACCCCAAGGTCCATGTCAGCACTGGAGAGGACTCCTCAGGTTCGGCACCGACTCCACACCAAGTTTTAGACCCCGGCATCGACGGGAGAGGAATCCCGAGGGGCCCCCGAGCAACTCGCATGGGGACTGGCCTTTCCTGAGGCCACCAGAGCGGGTCCCTGAGGTCCCCGTCGTTAGTCGAGAGCACCTGCCGCAACTCGAGAAAATCCAGGAGGTTCTCCCCTCCAGGCGAGATGAGGCCCATTTCCGCTGAGGCAACTAGGGGGTAATCACACTTAAAGTCTGGATCTTCCAAAGGGTCCTTCACACCCTTGCTGCAACTCAAGAAGTTCCCCGACATACCCGTCTCCACTCAAGAGGAACCCGAGCGTCCCGCCCATATCCAGAGTGGCCCCGTTTCCGCCTGCTAGCTCGAGAGGAGGGATCCTTTCCCTGCGTGTTCCTGAAATAATTCCTAGCGTTCCCGTCTCATCTCAAGAGGAGGCGCTCTCCACAGTAAAGGCGAGAGGAACTCCAGTATCAGGCCCCATTCCCAGAGTCCCACAGATGTCTCAGTCCATTCCAGGGAAACCTGTTTTCCCTGCACTGCCCCCACTTTCAAGCCGAGGATCGACTCACACCGCGATGGCACGTTGGACAGCCCTGTGGGACAGCACTGTGGGAAAGCCTCGTGGGAAAGCCTCCTGGGAAAGCCACAGATCCCTTGATCCTCGCGAATGGAAGCGCGACACTGCTGATAAGCTTGGGAAGAAATCGCACGTGCATGCCCCCACTCGAGACGAGGACTGACTCCCCTGGGGAGACTCCAGAAGTACCCCAAGATCGATGTCAGCACTGGAGAGGAATCCTCAGGTTCCGGCACTGACTACACACAAGGTCTTAGGCCCCAGCATCGACGGGAGGGGAATCCCTAGAGGCCCTCGAGCACCTGGCATGGGGACTGGCCTTTCCTCAGGCCACCATAGCGGGTCCCTGAGGTTCCCGTCGTAAGTCGAGAGCACCTGCTGCAACTCGAGAAAATCCAGGAGGTTCTCCCCACCAGGCGAGATGAGGCCCATTTCCGCTGAGGCGTTTCGAGGCTAATCACACCTAATCTCCTGAACTTCAAACGGGTCCCTCACCCCCTTGCTGCAACTCAAGAAGTTCCCCGACATACCCGTCTCCACTCGAGAGGAAGCACGAGAGTCCCGCCCACATTCAGAGGAGCCCCGTTTCCGCATCCTAACTCGAGAGGGGGGATCCTTTCCCTGCGTGGTCGGGAAAAATTCCGGAGTTCCCTTCGCATCTCAAGAGGAGGCGCTCTCCACAGGAAAGGCGAGAGGAACTCCAGGGTCGTGCCACCATTTCCAGAGTCCACCAGATATTTCAGTCCATTCCAGGGAAAACTGGTTTCCCTGCACTGCGTCGAATTTCAAGCTGAGGATTGCCTCACACCACGGTGGCACGTGGGACAGCCCTTTGGGTAAGCCTCGTGGGAAAGCCTCGTGGAAAAGCCTCGAGCGATAGACACAGATCCCATGATTCACGCTAAGGGAAGCATGACACTGCTGCTACAGCTCGAGAGGAAAGCGCACGTGCAGACCCCCACTCGAGACGAGGACTGACGCCCCTGGGGCGACTCCAGAAGTACCCCAAGATCCACGTCAGCACTGGAGATGAATCCTCAGGTACCGGCACCGATGCCACACAAGGTCTTAGGCCGCAGCATCGACAGGAGAGCAATCCCGAGAGGCCCCCAAGCAACTCGCATGGGGACTGGCCTTTCCTGAGGCCACCAGAGCGGGTCCCTGGGGTCCCCGTCGTAAGTAGAGAGCACCTGTCGCAAATGGGGAAAATCCAGGAGGATCTCCCCTCCAGGTGAGATGAGGCCCATTTCCGCTGAGGCGTCTCGAGGCTAATAGCATCTAACATCTGGAACTTCCAAAGGGTCCTACACACCCTTGCTGCAACTCAAGAAGTTCCCCGACATACCCGTCTCCACTCGAGAGGAAGCACGAGAGTCCCTCCCACATCCAGAGGAGCCCCGTTTCCGTCTCCTAGCTCGAGAGGAGGGATCCTTTCCCTGCGTGCTCGGGAAAGATTTCCCGGCGTTCCCGTTTAATCTCAAGAGGAGACGCTCTCCACAGGAAAGGCGAGAACTCCAGGGTCGTGCAACCATTCCCAGAGTCCCCCAGATGCCTCAGTCCATTCCAGGGAAACCTGTTTTCCCTGCACTGCCTCGACTTTCAAGCCAAGGATCGACTCATACCACGGTGGCACGTGGGACAGCCCTGTGGGAAAGCCTCGTGGGAAAGGCTCGTGGGAAAGCCTCCAGGGAAAACCACAGATCCGTTGATCCACGCGAAGGTAAGAGGGACACTGCTGCTACAGCTCGGAAGGAAAGCACACGTGCATGCCCCCACTCGAAACGAGAACTGACTCCCCTGGGGAGACTCCAGAAGTACCCCAAGATCCATATCAGCACTGGAGAGGAAACCTCAGGTTCCGGCACTGACTCCACACAAGGTCTTATGCCCCAGCATTGACGGGAGAGGAATCCCGAGAGGCCACCGAGCAACTCGCATGGGGACTGGCCTTTCCTGAGGCCACCAGAGCGGGTCCCTGAGGTCCCCGACGTAAGTCGAGAGCACCTGCGGCATTTCGAGAACGTCCAGGAGGTTCTCCCCTCCAGGCGGGATTAGGCCCATTTGCGCTGAGGCGTCTCTTGGCTAATCACACCTAACATCTGAAACTTCCAAAGGGTCCTTCACACCCTTGCTGCAACTCAAGAAGTTCCCCGACACACCCGTCTCCACTCGAGAGGAAGCACGAGAGTCCCGCCCACATCCAGAGGAGCCCGGTTTCCGCCTCCTAGCTCGAGAGGAGGGATCTTTTCCCTGCGTGGTCGGGAAAGAATTCGCGGCGTTCCCGTCGCTACTCAAGAGGAGGCGGTCTCCACAGGAAAGGCGAGAGGAACTCCAGGGTCGTGCCACAATTCGCAGAGTCCCCCAGATGTCTCAGTCCATTCCAGGGAAATCTGTTTTCCCTGCACTGCCTCCACTTTCAAGCCGAGGATCGACTCACACCACGGTGGCACGTGGGACAGCCCTGTGGGAAAGCCTCGTGGGAAAGCCTGGTGGGACAGCCTCGAGGGAAAGCCACAGATCCCTTCATCCACCTGAAGGGAAGCTTGACACTGCTGCTAGAGCTCGGGAGGAAAGCGAACGTGCAGGCCCCAACTCGAGACGAGGACTGACTCCCCTGGAGAGACTCCAGAAGTACCCCAAGATCCATGTCAGCACTGGAGAGGAATGCTCAGGTTCCGGTACCGACTCCACACAAGGTCTTAGGCACCGGCATCGACGGGAGAGGTATCCCGAGAGGCCCCCGATCAACTCGCATGGGGACTGGCCTTTCCTGAGGCCACTAGAGCGGGTCCCTGAGGTCCCGGTCGTAAGTCGAGAGCACTGCCGCAACTCGAGAAAATGCAGGAGGTTCTCCCCTCCAGGCGAGATGAGGCCCATTTGCGCTGAGGCTTCTCGAGGCTAATCACACCTAACCTCTGGAACTTTCAAAGGGTCATTCACACCCTTGCTGCAACTCAAGAAGTTCCCCGACTTACCCGTCTCCACTCGAGAGGAAGCACGAGAGTCCCGCCCACATCCAGAGGAGACCCGGTGCTGCTTCCTAGCTCGAGAGGAGGGATCCTTTCCCTGCTTGGTCGGGAAAGAATGCACGGCGTTCCCGTCGCATGTCAAGAGGAGGCGCTCTCCACAGGAAAGGCGAGAGGAACTCCAGGGTCGTGACACCATTCCCAAGGTCCCCCAGATGTTTCACTCCATTCCAGGGAAACCTGTTTTCCCTGCACTGCGTCGACTTTCAAGCCGAGGATCGACTCACACCAAGGTGGCACGTGGGACAGCCCTGTGGAAAAGCCTCGTGGGAAAGCCGCGAGGGAAAGCCACAGATCCCTTGATCCACGCGAAGGGAAGCGCGACACTGCTGCTACAGCTCGGAAGGACAGAGAACGTTCTTGCCCGCACTCGAGACGAGGACTGACTCCCCTGGGGAGACTTCAGAAGTACCCCAAGATCCATGTCAGCACTGGAGAGGAAACCTCAGGTTCCGGCAGTGACTCCACACAAGGTCTTAGGCCCCAGCATCGATGGGAGAGGAATCCCGAGGGGCCACCGAGCAACTCGAATGGGGACTGGCCTTTCCTGAGGCCACCAGAGCGGGTTCCTGAGGTCCCCGTCGTAAGTCGAGAGCACCTGCTGACACTCGAGAAAATCCAGGAGGTTCTCCCCTCCAGGCGAGATGAGGCCCATTTCCGCTGAGGCGTCTCCAGACAAATCACACCTAAACTCTGGAACTTCCAAAAGGTCCTTCACACCCTTGCTGCAACTCAAGAAGTTCCCCGACATACTCATCTCCAATTGAGAGGAAGCACGAGAGTCCCGACCACATCCAGAGGAGCCCCGTTTCTGCCTCCTAGCTCGAGAGGAGGGATCCTTTCCCTGCGTGGTCGGGAAAGAATTCCCGGCGTTCCCGTCGCATCTCAAGAGGAGGCGCTCTCCACAGGAAAGGCGAGAGGAACTCCAGGGTCGTGCCACCATTCCCAGAGTCCCCCAGATGTCTCAGTCCATTCCAGGAAAACCTGTTTTCCCTGCACTGCCTCCACTTTCAAGCCGAGGATCGACTCACACCACGGTGGCACGTGGGACAGCCCTGTGGGAAAGCCTTGAGGGATAGCCTCGTGGGAAAACCTCCTTGGAAAGCCTCCTGGGAAAGTCTCGATGGAAAGCCACAGATCCCTTGATCCACGCGAAGGGAAGCGCCACACAGCTGCCACAGCTCGGGAGAAAAGCGCAGGTGCATACCCCTCTCGAGACGAGGACTGACTCCCCTGGGGAGACTCCAGAAGTACCCCAAGATCCATGTCCGCACTGGAGAGGAATCCTCAGGTTCCGGCACCGGCTTCACACTAGGTCTTAGGCCCCGGCATCGACGGGAGAGGAATCCCGAGAGGCCCCCGTGCAACTCGCATGGGGACTGGCCTTTCCTGAGGCCACCAGAGCGGGTCCCTGAGGTCCCGGTCGGAAGTCGAGAGCACCTGCCGCAACTCGAGAAATTCCAGGAGGTCCTCAACTCCCGGCGAGATGAGGCCCATTTCCGCTGAGGCGTCTCGAGGCTAATCACAGCTAACCTCTGGAACTTCCAATGGGTCCTTCACACCCTTGCTGCAACTCAAGAAGTTCCCCGACATACCCGTCTCCACTCGAGAGGAAGCACGAGAGTTCCGCCCACATACAGAGGAGCTCCGTTTCCGCCTCCTAGCTTGAGAGGAGGGATCCTTTCCCTGCGTGCTCGGGAAAGAATTCCCGGAGTTCCCTTCGCATCTCAAGAGGAGGCGATCTCCACAGGAAAGGCGAGAGGAACTCCAGGGTCGTGCCACCAGTCCCAGAGTCCCCCAGATGTGTCAGTCCATTCCAGGGAAACCTGTTTTCCCTGCACTGCCTCTACTTTCAAGCCGAGGATCCACTCACTCGACGGTGGCACGTGGGACAGCCCTGTGGGAAAGCCTCGTGGGAAAGCCTCGTGGGAAAGCCTCGAGGGAAAGCCACAGATCCCTTGATCCACGCGAAGGGAAGCGCAACACTGCTGCTACAGCTCGGAAGGAAAGCGCACGTGCATGCCCACACTCGAGAGGAGGACTGACTCCCCTGGGGAGACTCCAGTAGACCCCAAGATCCATGTCAGCACTGGAGAGGAATCCTCAGGTTCGGGAACCGATTCCACAAAAGGTCTTAGGCCCCGGCATTGACGGGAGAGGAATCCCGAGAGGCCCCCGAGCAACTCGCATGGGGACTGGGCTTTCCTGAGGCCACCAGAGCGGGTCCCTGATGTCCCCGTCGTAAGTCGAGAGCACCTGCCGCAACTCGAGAAAATCCAGCAGGTTCTCCCCTCCAGGGAGATGAGGCCCATTTCCGCTGAGGCATCTCGAGGCTAATCACAGCTAACCTCTCGAACTTCCAAAAGGTCCTTCACACCCTTGCTGCAACTCAAGAAGTTACCCGACTCAACCGTCTCCACTCGAGAGAAAGGTCGAGGGTCCCGCCCACATCCAGAGGAGACCCGTTTCTGCCTCCTAGATCAAGAGGAGGGATCCTTTCCCTGCGTGGTCGGGATAGAATTCCTGGCGTTCCCGGCGCATCTCTAGAGGAGGCGCTCTCCACAGGAAAGGCGAGAGGAACTCCAGGGTCGTGCCACAATTCCCAGAGGCCCCAGGTTTCTCAGTCCATTCCAGGGAAACCTGTTTTCCCTGCACTGCCTCGATTTTCAAGCCCAGGATCGACTCAAACCACGGTGGAACGTAGGGCAGCCCTGTGGGAAAGCCTCGTGGGAAAGCCTCGTGGGAAACCTCGTGGGAAAGCTACAGATCCCTTTATACATGCGAAGGGAAGCGCGACACTGCTGCTACAGCTCGGAAGGAAAGCGCACGTGCATGCCCCCACTTGAGACGAAGACTGACTCCCCTGGGGAGATTCCAGAAGTACCCGAGATCCATGTCAGCACTGGAGAGGAAACCTCAGGTTCCGGCACAGACTCCACACAAGGTCTTAGGCCCCAGCATCGACGGGAGAGAAAACCCGAAAGGCCCCCGAGCTACTCGCATGAGGACTGGCCTTTCCTGAGGCCACCAGAGCGGGTCCCTGAGGTCCCCTTCGTAAGGCGAGAGCACCTGCCGCAACTCGAGAAAATCCAGGAGGTTCTCCCCTCCAGGCGAGATGAGGCCCATTTGCGCTGAGGCTTCTCGAGGCTAATCACATCTAACCTCTGGAACTCCCAAAGGGTCCTTCACACCCTTGCTGCAACTCAAGAAGTTCCCCGACATACCCGTCTCCACTCGAGAGGAGACACGAGAGTTCTGCCCACATCCAGAGGAGCCCCGTTTCTGCCTCCTAGCTCGAGAGGAGGGATCCTTTCCCTACGTGTTCGGGAAAGAATTCCCGGAGTTCCCTTCGCATCTCAAGAGGAGGCGCTCTCCACAGGAAAGGCGAGAGGAACTCCAGGGTCGTGCCACCATTCCCGGAGTCCCCCAGATGTCTCAGTCCATTCCAGGGAAACCTGTTTTCCCTGCACTGCGTCGACTTTCAAGCCGAGGATCGACTCACACCAAGGTGGCACGTGGGACAGCCCTGTGGAAAAGCCTCGTGGGAAAGCCTCGAGGGAAAGCCACAGATCCCTTGATCCACGCGAAGGGAAGCGCGACACTGCTGCTACAGCTCGGGAGAAAAGGGCACGTGATTGCCCCCACTCGAGACGAAGATTGACTCCCCTGGGGAGACTCCAGTAGTTCCCCAATATCCATGTCGGCACTGGAGAGGAATCCTCAGGTTCCGGCACTGACTCCACACAAGGTCTTAGGCCCCGGCATCGACGGGAGAGGAATCCCGAGAGGCCACCGTGCAACTCGCATGGGGACTGGCCTTTCCTGAGGCCACCAGAGCGGGTCCCTGAGGTCCCCGTCGTAAGTCGAGAGCATCTGCCGCAGCTCGAGATAATCCAGGAGGTTCTCCCCTCCAGGGGAGATGAGGCCCATTTTCGCTGAGGCGTCTCGAGGCTATTCACACCTAAACTCTGGAACTTCCAAAGGGTCCTTCACACCCTTGCTGCAACTCAAGAAGCTCCCCGACATACCCGTCTCCACTCGAGAGGAAACACGAGAGTCCCGCCCACATCCAGAGGAGCCCCGTTTCCGCCTCCTAGCTCGAGAGGAGGGATCCTTTCCCTGCGTGGTCGGGAAAGAATTTCCGCCGTTCCCGTCGCATCTCAAGAGGAGGCGCTCTCCACAGGAAAGGCGAGAGGAACTCCAGGGTGGTGCCACCATTCCCAGAGTCCCCCAGATGTCTCAGTCCATTCCAGGGAAACCTGTCTTCCCTGCACTAGCTCGACTTTCAAGCCGAGGATCGAGTCACACCACGGTGGCACGTGGGACAGCCCTGTGGGAAAGCCTCGTGGGAAAGCCTCGTGGGAAAGCCTCGAGGGAAAGCCACAGATCCCTTGATCCACGCGAAGGGAAGCGCAACACTGCTGCTACAGCTCGGAAGGAAAGCGCACGTGCATGCCCACACTCGAGAGGAGGACTGACTCCCCTGGGGAGACTCCAGTAGACCCCAAGATCCATGTCAGCACTGGAGAGGAATCCTCAGGTTCGGGAACCGATTCCACAAAAGGTCTTAGGCCCCGGCATTGACGGGAGAGGAATCCCGAGAGGCCCCCGAGCAACTCGCATGGGGACTGGGCTTTCCTGAGGCCACCAGAGCGGGTCCCTGATGTCCCCGTCGTAAGTCGAGAGCACCTGCCGCAACTCGAGAAAATCCAGCAGGTTCTCCCCTCCAGGGAGATGAGGCCCATTTCCGCTGAGGCATCTCGAGGCTAATCACAGCTAACCTCTCGAACTTCCAAAAGGTCCTTCACACCCTTGCTGCAACTCAAGAAGTTACCCGACTCAACCGTCTCCACTCGAGAGAAAGGTCGAGGGTCCCGCCCACATCCAGAGGAGACCCGTTTCTGCCTCCTAGATCAAGAGGAGGGATCCTTTCCCTGCGTGGTCGGGATAGAATTCCTGGCGTTCCCGGCGCATCTCTAGAGGAGGCGCTCTCCACAGGAAAGGCGAGAGGAACTCCAGGGTCGTGCCACAATTCCCAGAGGCCCCAGGTTTCTCAGTCCATTCCAGGGAAACCTGTTTTCCCTGCACTGCCTCGATTTTCAAGCCCAGGATCGACTCAAACCACGGTGGAATGTGGGGCAGCCCTGTGGGAAAGCCTCGTGGGAAAGCCTCGTGGGAAACCTCGTGGGAAAGCTACAGATCCCTTTATACATGCGAAGGGAAGCGCGACACTGCTGCTACAGCTCGGAAGGAAAGCGCACGTGCATGCCCCCACTCGAGATGAGGACTGACTCCCCTGGGGAGACTCCAGAAGTACCCCAAGATCCATGTCAGCACTGGAGAGGAATCCTCAGATTCCGGCACCGAATCCACACAAGATCTTACACCACGGCATCGACAGGAGAGGAATCCTGAGAGTCCCCCGAGTAACTCGCATGGGGACTGGCCTTTCCTGAGGCCACCAGAGCGGGTCCCTGAGGTCCCCGTCATAAGTCGAGAGCACCTGCCCGAACACGCGAAAATCCAGGAGGTTCGCCCCTCCAGGCGAGATGAGGCCGATTTCCGCTGAGGCGTCTCAAGGCTAATCACACCTAACCTATGGAACTTCCAAAGGGTCCTTCACACCCTTGCTGCAACTCAAGAAGTTCCCCGACATACCCGTCTCCACTCGAGAGGATGCACGAGAGTTTCGCCCACATCCAGAGGAGCCCCGTTTCTGCCTCCTAGCTCGAGAGGAGGGATCCTTTCCCTGCGTGTTCGGGAAAAAATTCCCGGCGTTCCTGTCGCATATCAAGAGGAGTCGCTCTCCACAGGATAGGCAGGAGGAACTCCAGGGTTGTGCCACCATTCCCAGAGTACGCCAGATGTCTCAGTCCATTCCAGGGAAACCTGTTTTCCCTGCACTGCCTCGACTTTAAAGCCGAGGATGGACTCACACCACGGTGGCACGTGTGACAGCCCTGTGGGAAAGCCTCGTGGGAAAGCCTCTTGGGAAAGCCTCGAGTAAAGCCACAGATCCCTTGATCCACGCGAAGTGAAGCGCGAAACTGCTGCTACAGCTCGGGAGGAAAGCGCACGTGCATGCCCCCATTCGAGACGAGGATTGACTCCCCTGAGGAGACTCCAGAAGTACCCCAAGTCCATGTCAGCACTGGAGAGGACTCCTCAGGTTCGGCACCGACTCCACACCAAGTTTTAGACCCCGGCATCGACGGGAGAGGAATCCCGAGGGGCCCCCGAGCAACTCGCATGGGGACTGGCCTTTCCTGAGGCCACCAGAGCGGGTCCCTGAGGTCCCCGTCGTTAGTCGAGAGCACCTGCCACAACTCGAGAAAATCCAGGAGGTTCTCCCCTCCAGGCGAGATGAGGCCCATTTCCGCTGAGGCAACTAGGGGGTAATCACACTTAAAGTCTGGATCTTCCAAAGGGTCCTTCACACCCTTGCTGCAACTCAAGAAGTTCCCCGACATACCCGTCTCCACTCAAGAGGAACCCGAGCGTCCCGCCCATATCCAGAGTGGCCCCGTTTCCGCCTGCTAGCTCGAGAGGAGGGATCCTTTCCCTGCGTGTTCCTGAAATAATTCCCTAGCGTTCCCGTCTCATCTCAAGAGGAGGCGCTCTCCACAGTAAAGGCGAGAGGAACTCCAGTATCAGGCCCCATTCCCAGAGTCCCACAGATGTCTCAGTCCATTCCAGGGAAACCTGTTTTCCCTGCACTGCCCCCACTTTCAAGCCGAGGATCGACTCACACCACGGTGGCACGTGGGACAGCCCTGTGGGAAAGCCTCGTGGGAAAGCCTCGTGGGAAAGCCTCCGAGGGAAAGCCACAGATCCCTTGATCCACGCGAATGGAAGCGCGAACACTGCTGATACAGCTTCGGGAAGGAAATGCGCACGTGCATGCCCCACTCGAGACGAGGACTGACTCCCCTGGGGAGACTCCAGAAGTACCCCAAGATCCATGTCAGCACTGGAGAGGAATCCTCAGGTTCGCGGCAACCTGACTCACACAAAGGTCTTAGGCCCCAGGCATCGACGGGAGAGGAATCCCTGAGAGGCCCCCGAGCAACTCGCATGGGGACTGGCCTTTCCTGAGGCCACCAGAGCGGGTCCCTGAGGTCCCCGTCGTAAGTCGAGAGCACCTGCCGCAACTCGAGAAAATCCAGGCAGGTTCTCCCCTCCAGGGAGATGAGGCCCATTTCCGCTGAGGCGTCTCGAGGCTAATCACAGCTAACTCTCGAACTTCCAAAGGGTCCTTCACACCCTTGCTGCAACTCAAGAAGTTCCCCGACATCAACCCGTCTCCACTCGAGAGAAAGCACGAGAGTCCCGCCCACATCCAGAGGAGCCCCGTTTCCGCCTCCTAGACTCGAGAGGAGGGATCCTTTCCCTGCGTGGTCGGATAGAATTCCTGGCGTTCCCGTCGCATCTCAAGAGGAGGCGCTCTCCACAGGAAAGGCGAGAGGAACTCCAGGGTCGGTGCCACATTCCCAGAGTCCCCCAGATGTCTCAGTCCATTCCAGGGAAACCTGTTTCCCTGCACTGCCTCGATTTTCAAGCCGAGGATCGACTCAAACCACGGTGGCAATGTGGGCAGCCCTGTGGGAAAGCCTCGTGGGAAAGCCTCGTGGGAAACCTCGTGGGAAAGCTACAGATCCCTTTATACATGCGAAGGAAGCGCGACACTGCTGCTACAGCTCGGAAGGAAAGCGCACGTGCATGCCCCCACTCGAGATGGAGGACTGACTCCCCTGGGGAGACTCCAGAAGTACCCCAAGATCCATGTCAGCACTGGAGAGGAATCCTCAGATTCCGGCACCGATTCCACACAAGATCTTACACCACGGCATTCGACAGGGAGAGGAATCCCTGAGAGCCCCCGAGCAACTCGCATGGGACTGGGCCTTTCCTGAGGCCACCAGAGCGGGTCCCTGATGGTCCCCGTCATAAGTCGAGAGCACCTGCCCGCAACACGCGAAAAATCCAGGAGGTTCGTCCCTCCAGCGAGATGAGGCCCGATTTCCGCTGAGGCGTCTCAAGGCTAAATCACAGCCTAACCTATGCGAACTTCCAAAGGGTCCTTCACACCCTTGCTGCAACTCAAGAAGTTACCCGACCACTACCCGTCTCCACTCGAGAGATGGTACGAGGGTTCGGCCCACATCCAGAGGAGCCCGTTTCTGCCTCCTAGCTCAGAGAGGAGGGATCCTTTCCCTGCGTGTCGGGAAAAATTCCCCGGCGTTCCGTCGCATACTCAAGAGGAGTCGCTCTCCACCAGGATAGGCGAGGAGGAACTCCAGGGTTGTGCCACCATTCCCAGAGTACGCCAGATGTCTCAGTCCATTCCAGGGAAACCTGTTTTCCCTGCACTGGCCTCGACTTTTCAAGCCCGAGGATGGACTCACACCACGGTGGACACGTGGACAGCCCTGTGGGAAAGCCTCGTGGGAAAGCCTCTTGGGAAGCCTCGAGTAAAGCCACAGATCCCTTGATCCACGCGAAGTGGAAGCGCGAACACTGCTGCTACAGCTCGGCGAGGAAAGCGCACGTGCATGCCCCCATCGAGACGAGGATATGAACTCCCCTGAGGAGACTCCAGAAGTACCCCAAGTCCATGTCAGCACTGAGAGGAATCCTCAGGTTCCTCACCGACTCCACACAAGTCTTAGCCCCGGCATCGACGGGAGAGGAATCCCGAGGGCCCCGAGCAACTCGCATGGGGACCTGGCCTTTCCTGAGGCCACCAGAGCGGTCCCTGAGGTCCCCGTCGTAAGTCGAGAGCACCTGCCGCAACTCGAGAAATCCAGGAGGTTCTCCCTCCAGGCGAGATGAGGCCCATTTCCGCTGAGGCGTCTCGTGGCTAATCACACTTAACTCTGACTTCAAAGGGTCCTTCACACCCTTGCTGCAACTCATGAAGTTCCCCGACATACCCGTCTCCACTCGAGAGGAAGCACGAGAGTCCCGCCCACATCCAGAGGAACCCCGTTTCCGCCTGATAGATCCAGAGGAGGATCCTTTCCCTGTGTGTTCGGGAAAGAATTCCCGCGCATTCCCGGAGCATCTCAAGAGGAGGCGCCTCTCCACAGGAAAGGCAAGAGGAACTCTAGGGTCGTGCCACCATTCCCAGAGTCCGCCAGAAAATTCCTTGTCGGGAATTTTATTGGCTTCCGCGTAAACCTAACTATTCAGCCTTTTTCCTCCAGTTAATCTTCTTACTACCCTATAATTTCTTAATCTCATCTACATTAATAAATACACAAGACTTTCCATGTCAACGCCGTCATC
>NW_017189933.1:0-21945 GCF_001704415.2 Capra hircus | reverse complement strand
GTCTAGTTCAGGTTCAAGTTCAAAGTCAAGGTCAAGTCAAATTCAAATGTTCAAACAAGTCAAGTTCATGTCAAGGTTCCCAGAAAAGAGAACGGAGAAGCCATGTGTGTGCCAAAGGAGCAAGATGAACGAACGATGCCACGCCCTCCGACTTTGGGCACACCTGACGCCTCGGAACCCCGGGCCCGGCCGATGGGTCCCCGCCGTTCTCGGGTGGGAGGGGGGGTCGACACGTTGGCCGAGAGCCCTTGCCCGGGCCCCCCGCAAATCCCCTGAGACGTGATCCGACCCCAGGGACCGAGGGCAAACGTACCGCTTGAGGTGCTGGAGGAGCCGGACAAAGCCATGGTGGGAGAGGCACACGGGCACGCTGCAGACTGCTGGCCGAGTGGGCGGGGACCCAGCAGCTCAGGACTCTGGAGAGGGGTAGGCGGCTCCGCCCCCATTGACGTCAATAGGGTTTGGGTGGGTAGATGGAGGGGGCCGCCCTGGCCTCTTTCCAAGCAGAGACCCTGGACGAAAGGAGTCCTGTGGAGCTAGTGGGTTTTTCCCCGGGCACGCTGTTGCCCCGGACTGCCAAGATCCCCGTTGGGGGTGGGCGGTGCAGTTCGGGGGGGCTTTGGTTTGTGGCCTCCCCCTTCGCAGCGGGGGTTGGGATCAACCCCGGGTGGATCAATCAGGGGCCCCTCAGCAGTGCCAAGGGAGCTCACCGCCCAGGAAACGCCCCTAGGTCCCTTTGAATTTGGCCACCAAACGCCCCCTTCCCCAGCCTGCCTTGCTCTGGGGTTTCCCGCCTTTTCACATTCCACAGGTCCCTGGGCCTCGACTGTCCCCCGCTGGCTCCTCCGAGGCATTCCGGGACACCGGACGCTCTCTCCAGTGCCTCCACCTAGATCCCTCGCTGTCCTCGCCTCTGTTTCCCCCTGCCCCCTCCCCAACTCCTCCGTGGGCTCTTGGCGTCCTTTCCCTACAGCAGTCCCAGAGCGCCACCTCCAAGGGCTTTTAGTTGCCTGGAGCCCAAGGCTCCGGCCAGAGACCTGAGGGGCCAGCGTCTGGACCGGCAGCTAATGCCATTGGGGGCTTTTCTCACGTGGAGCCTGAGGCCCGCACCTCTGTGGGCAACCCCCCAGCGCGAGGCCCTGGAGATACCCGCCCAAGGGGACAGTGTACCACCTAACTGTGGGAAGGAGGTTCCTGTTTTCCCCTGCACTGGTTCGACTTTCACGCCGAGGATCGACTCACATCATGGTGGCACGTGGAATAGCCCTGAGGGAAAGCCTCATGGAAAGACTCGAGGGAAAGCCACAGATCCCTTGATCCACGAGACGGGAAGCGTGACACTGCTGCTACCGCTCGGGAGGAAAGCGCACGTGCATGACCCCACTCGAGAGGAGGACTGACGCCACTTGGGAGACTCCAGAAGTACGCCAAGATCCATGTCAGCACTGGAGAAGAATCCTCAGGTTCCGGTCCCGACTCCCACACAAGGTCTTAGGCCCCGGCATCGAGGGAGAGGAATCCTGAGAGGCCCCGTTCAACTCGCATGGGGACTGGCCTTTCCTGAGTTCACCAGAGCGGGTCCCTGAGGTCTCCATTGTAACTCGAGAGCACCTGCCACAACTCGAGAAAATCCAGGAGGTTCTCCCCTTCAGGCGAGATGAGGCCCATTTCCGCTGAGGCGTCTCGAGGCTAATCACACCTAACCTCTGGAACTTCCAAAGGGTCCTTCACACCCTTGCTGCAACTCAAGAAGTTCCCCGACATACCAGTCTCCACTCAAGAGGAAGCACGAGGGTCCCGCCCACATCCAGAGGAGCCTGGTTTCCACCTCATAGCTCGAGATGAGGGATTCTTTTCCTGCTTCCTCTGGAAAGAATTCCCGGCTTTCCCGTCGCATATCAAGAGGAGGCGCTCTCAACAGGAAAGGGGAGATAAACCCCAGTGTCGTGCCACAATTCCAAGGGACCCCCACATGTCTCAGTCCATTCCAGAGGAACTTGTTTTCCCTTCACTGCCTCTACTTTCATGCCGAGGATCCACTCACTCCACTATGGCACGTGGGACAGCCCTGTGGGAAAGCCTCGTCGGAAAGCCTCAAGGGAAAGCTACAGATCCCTTGATCCACGCGACGGGAAGTGTGACACTGCTGCTACAGTTCGTGAGGAAAGCTCACGTGCATGCCCCCACACGAGATGAGCACTGACTCCCCAGGGGAGACTCCAGAAGTACGCCAAGATCCATGTCAGTACTGGGGAGGAATCCTCAGGTTCCGGCCCCGACTCCACACAAGGTCTTAGGCCCCAACATCGACGGGAGAGGAATCCCGAAAGGCCCCCTTGCAACTCCCATGGGCACTGGCCTTTCCTGAGGCCACCAGAGCGGGTCCCTGAGGTCCCCGTCGTAACTCGAGAGACCCTGCCCAACTCTAGAAAATCCAGGAGGTTCTCCCCTCCAGGCCGAGATGAGGCCCATTTCCTCTGAGGCGTCTGGAGGCTCATCACACCTAAACTCTGGAAATTCATAAGGGTCCTTGCTGCAACTCAAGAAGTTCCCCGACATACCCGTCTCCACTCGAGAGGAAGCACGAGGGTCCCGCCCAAATCCAGAGGAACCCCGTTTCCGCCTGGCAGCTCGAGATGAGAGATCCTATCCTGCTTAGACAGGAAAGATTTTTCGGCATTCCCAAGGCATCTCAAGAGTAAGGGCTCTCAATAGGAAAGGCGAGAGGAACTCCAGGGTCGTGCCACCATTCCAAGAGTCCCCCAGATGTGTCAGTCCATTTCAGAGGAACCTGTTTTCCCTGCACTGCCTTGACTTTCACGCCGAGTATCGACTCACACCATGGTGGCACGTGGGACCGCCCTGTGGGAAAGCCTCGTGGGAAAGCCTCGAGGGAAAGCCACAGATCCCTTGATCCCCGCGACGGGAAGCTTGACATATCTGCTACACTGTCCCTGAGGTCACGGTCGTATGTCGAGAGCACCTGCTGCAACTCGAGAAAATCCAGGAGGTTCTCTGCTCCAGTCGAGATGAGGCCCATTTTCTCTGCGGTGTCTCGACAGTAATCACACCTAAACTCTGGAATTTCCAAAGGGTCCTACACACCCTTGCTACAAGTCAAGAAGTTCCCTGACATACCCGTCTCCACTCCAGAGGAAGCACGAGGGTCCAGCCACCTCCAGAGGAGGTCCGTTTCCGCCTCCAAGCTCGAGATGAGGGATCCTTCCCTGCTTCCTCGGGAAAGAATTCCCGACGTTTCCGACGCATCTCAAGAGGAGGCGCGCTGCACAGGAAAGGCGAGAGGAACTCATGGGTCGTGCCACCATTCCAAGAGTCCCCCAGATGTCTCAGTCCATTCCAGAGGATCCTGCTTTCCCTGCACTGCTTCGACTTTCACGGCGAGGATCGCGGTGGCAGAGGCGAGGATCGCGGTGGTATGGGGGAGAGCCCTGTGGGAAAGCCTCGTCTGAAAGCCTCGAGGGAAAGCCACAGATCCCTTGATCCACGCGATGGGAAGCGTGACACTGCTGCTACAGCACGGGAGGAAAGCGCACGTGCATGCCCCCACTCGAGACGAGGCCTCACTCCCTTGTGGAGACTCCAGAAGTACCCCAAAATCCATGTCAGCACTGGAGAGGAATCCTCAGGTTCCGGCCCCATCTCCACACAAGGTCTTAGGCCCCGGCATCGACGGGAGAGGAATCACGAGAGGCCCCCTAGCAACACGCATGATGACTGGCCTTTCCTGCGGCCGCCAGAGTGGGTCCCTGAAGTCCCCGTCATAACTTGAGAGCACCTGCTGAAACTCGAGAATATCCAGGAGCCTCTCCATTCCAGGCGACATGAGGCCCATTTCCGCTGAGGCATCTCGAGACTAAACACACCTAACCTCTGGAACTTCCAAAGGGTCCTTCACACCCTTGCTGCAACTCAAGAAGTTCCCCGACATACCCGTCTCCACGTGAGAGGAAGCACGAGAGTCCCGCCCACATCCAGAGGAGCCCCGTTTCCGCCTCCTAGCTCGAGAGGAGGGATCCTTTCCCTGCGTGGTCAGGAAAGAATTCCCGGCGTTCCCGTCGGATCTCAAGAGGAGGCGCTCTCCACAGGAAAGGCGAGAGGAACTCCAGGGTCGTGCCACCATTCCCAGAGTCCCCCAGATGTCTCAGTCCATTCCAGGGAAACCTGTTTTCCCTGCACTGCCTCGACTTTCAAGCCGAGGATCGACTCACACCACGGTGGCACGTGGGACAGCCCTGTGGGAAAGCCTCGTGGGAAGCCTTGAGGGAAAGCGACAGATCCCTTGATCCACGCGAAGGGAAGCGTGACACTGCTGCTACAGCTCGGGAGGAAAGCGCACGTGCATGCCCCTACACCAGATGAGGACTGACTTCGCTGGGGAGACTCGAGAAATACTCCAAGATCCATGTCAGCACTGGAGAGGAATCCTGAAGTTTCGGCACGGACTCCACACAATGTCTTAGACCCTAGCATCGACGGGAGAGGAATCCCGAGAGGCCCCGAGCAACTCGCATGGGGACTGGCCCTTCCTGAGGCCACCAGAGCGGGTCCCTGAGGTCCCCGTCGTAAGTCGAGAGCACCTGCCGCAGCTCGAGAAAATCCAGGAGGTTCTCCCCTCCAGGCGAGATGAGGACCATTTCCGCTGACGCATCTCGACGCTAATCACACCTAACTTCTGGAAATTCCAAAGGGTCCTTCACACCCTAGCTGCAACCCAAGAAGATCCCCGGCATACCCGTCTCCACTCGAAGGAAGCACGAGAGTCCCGCCCACATCCAGAGGAGCCCCGTTTCCACCTCATAGCTCGAGAAGGGATCCTTTCCCTGCGTGGTCGGGAAAGAATTCCCCGGCGTTCCCGTCGCATCTCCAGATGAGGCGCTCTCCACAGGAAAGGCGAGAGGAACTCTAGGGTCGTGCCACCATTCCCAGAGTCGCCCAGATGTCTCTGTCCATTCCAGGGAAAACTGTTTTCCCTGCACTGCCTCGACTTTCAAGCGGAGCATCGACTAACACCACGGTGGCACGTAGGACAGCCCTGTGGGAAAGCCTCGTGGGAAAGCCTCGAGGGAAAGCCTCGTGGGAAAGCCTCGAGGGAAAGCCTCGTGGGAAAGCCTCGAGGGAAAGCCACAGATCCCTTGATCATGCGAAGGGAAGCGTGACCCTGCTGCTACAGCTCGTGAGGAAAGCGCACCTGCATGCCCCCACTCCAGACGAGGACTGACTCCCCTAGGGAGACTCCAGAAGTACCCCAAGATCCATGTCAGCACTGGAGAGGAATCCTCAGGTTCCGGCACCGACTCCACACAAGGTCTTAGGCCCCGGCATCGACGGGAGAGGAATCCCGAGAGGCCTCCGAGCAACTCAATGGGGACTGGACTTTCCTGAGGCCACCAGAGCGGGTCCCTGAGGTCCCCGTCGTAAGTCGAGAGCACCTGCCGCATCTTGAGAAAATCTAGGATGTTCTCCCCTCCAGGCGAGATGAGGCCCATTTCCGCTGAGCCGTCTCGAGGCTAGTCACACCTGCATTCTGGAACTTCCAAAGAGTCCTTCACACCCTTGCTGCAACTCAAGAAGTTCCACGACATACCCGGCTCCACTCGACAGGAAGCACGAGAGTCCCGCCCACATCCAGAGGAGCCCCGTTTCCGACTCCTAGCTCGAGAGGAGGGATCTTTTCCCTGCGAGGTCGGGAAAGAATTCCCGGGTTCCCGTCGCATCTCCAAGAGGATTCGCTCTCCACAGGAAAGGCGAGAGGAACTCCAGGGTCGTGCCACCATTCCCAGAGTCCCCCAGATGTCTCAGTCCATTCCAGGGAAACCTGTTTTCCCTGCACTGCCTCGACATTCAAGCCGAGGATCGACTCACACCACGGTGGCACGTGGGACAGCCCTGTGGGAAAGCCTTGTGGGAAAGCCTGGAGGGAAAGCCACAGCTCCCTTGATCCAGGCAAAGGGAAGCGTGACACTGCTGCTACAGCTCGGGAGGAAAGCGCACGTGCATGCCCCCACTAGAGCCTAGGACTGACTCCCCTGTGGAGACTACACAAGTACCCCCAGATCCATGTCAGCCCTTGAAAGGAATCCTCAGGTTCCGGCACGAGACTCCACTCAAGGTCTTAGGCCCCAGCATCGACGGGAGAGGAATCCCGAGAGGCCCCGGAGCAACTCGCATGGGGACTGGCCTTTCCTGAGGCCACCAGAGCGGGTCCCTGAGGTCCCCGTTGTATTCGAGAGCACCTGCCGCAGCTCGTGATAATCCAGGAGGTTCTCCCCTCCAGGCGAGATGAGGACCATTTCCAGCGAGGCGTCTCGATGCTAATCACACCTAACTTCTGGAACTTCCAATGGGTCCTTCACACCCTTGCTGCAACTCAAGAAGTTCCCCGACATACCCGTCTCCACTCGAGAGGAAGCACGAGAGACCCGCCCACATCCAGAGGAGCCCCGTTTCCGCCTCATAGCTCGAGAGAAGGGATCCTTTCCCTGCGTGGTCGGGAAAGAATTCCCGCCGTTCCCATCGCATCTCAAGAGGAGGCGCTCTCCACAGGAAAGGCGAGAGGAACTCCAGGGTCGTGCCACCATTCCCAGAGTCCCCCAGATGTCTCAGTCCATTCCAGGGAAACCTGTTTTCCCTGCGCTGCCTCGACTTTCAAGCGGAGGATCGACTCACACCACGGTGGCCCATAGGACAGCCCTGTGGGAAAGCCTCGTGGGAAAGCCTCGTGTAAAAGCCTCAAGGGAAAGCCACAGATCCCTTGATCCACGAGAAGGGAAGCTTGACACGGCTGCTACAGCTCGGAGGAAAGCGCACGTGCATGTCCCCATTCGAGACGTGGACTGACTCCTCTGGGGAGACTCCAGAAGTACCCCAAGTTCCATGTCAGCACTGGGGAGGAATCCTCATGTTCTGGCACTGACTCCACACAAGGTCTTAGGCCCCAGCATCGACGGGAGAGGAATCCCGAGAGGCCGCCGAGCAATTCGCATGGGGACTGGCCTTTCCTGAGGCCACCACAGCGGGTCCCTGAGGTCCCTGTCGTAAGTCGAGAGCACCTGCCGCAGCTTGAGAAAATCCAGGAGGTTCTCCCCTCCAGGCGAGATGAGGCCCATTTCGGCTGAGCCGTCTCGACGCTAATCACACCTAAATTCTGGAACTTCCAAAGAGTCCTTCACCCCTTTGCTGCAACTCAAGAAGTTCCCCGACATACCCGTCTCCACTCGAGAGAAAGCACGTGAGTCCCGCCCACATCCAGAGGAGCCCCGTTTCTGCCTCTTAGCTCGAGAGGAGGATCCTTTCCCTGCGTGGTCGGGAAAGAATTCCTTGCTTTCCCGTCGCATCTCAAGAGGAGGCGCTCTGCACAGGAAAGGCGAGAGGAACTCCAGGGTCGTGCCACCATTCCCAGATTACCCCAGATGTCTAAGTCCATTCCAGGGAAACCTGTTTTCCCTGCACTGCCTCGACTTTCAAGCCGAGGATCAACTCACACCACGGTGGCACGTGGGACAGCCCTGTGGGAAAGCCTTGTTGGAAAGCCTCGAGGCAAAGCCACAGATCCCTTGATCCACGCGAAGGTAAGCGTAACACTGCTGCTACAGCTCGGGAGGAAAGCGCACGTGCATGCCCCACTCGAGACGAAGACTGACTCCCCTGGGGAGACTCCAGAAGTACCCAAAGATCCATGTCACCACTGGAGAGGAATCCTCAGGTTCCAGGCACCGACTCCACACAAGGCCTTAGGCCCCAGCATCGACGGGAGAGGAATCCCGAGAGGCCCCGAGCAACTCGCATGGGGACTGGCCTTTCCTGAGGCCACCAGAGCGGGTCCCTGAGGTCCCGTCATAAGTCGAAAGCACCTGCCGCAACTCGCGATAATCCAGGAGGTTCCCCCTCCAGGCGAGATGAGGCCCATTTCCGCTGAAGCGTCTCGAGGCTAATCACACCTAACCTCTGGAACTTCCAAAGGGTCCTTTACACCCTTGCTGCAACTCAAGAAGTTCCCCGACATACCCGTCTCCACTCGAGAGGAAGCACGTGAGTCCGCCCACATCCAGAGGAAGCCCGTTTCCGCCTCATAGCTCGAGAGGAGGGATCCTTTCCCTGCATGGTCGGGAAAGAATTCCCGGCGTTCCCGTCGCTTCTCAAGAGGAGGCGCTCTCTCACAGGAAAGGCGAGAGGAACTCCAGGGTCGTGCCACCATTCCCAGAGTCCCCCAGATGTCTCAGTCCATTCCAGGGAAACCTGTTTTCCCTGCACTGCCTCGACTTTCGTTTTTTTTTTTAATTTATTTTTTTATTTTTAAATTTTAAAATCTTTAATTCTTACATGCGTTCCCAAACATGAACCCCCCTCCCACCTGCCTCCCCATAACATCTCTCTGGGTCATCCCCATGCACCAGCTCCAAGCATGCTGTATCCTGCATCAGACATTGACTGGCGATTCAATTCTTACATGATAGTATACATGTTAGAATGTCATTCTCCCAAATCATCCCACCCTCTCCCTCCCTCTGAGTCCAAAAGTCCATTATACACATCTGTGTCTCTTTCCCTGTCTTGCATACAGGGTCGTCATTGCCATCTTCCTAAATTCCATATATATGTGTTAGTATACTGTATTGGTGTTTTTCTTTCTGGCTTACTTCACTCTGTATAATCGGCTCCAGTTTCATCCATCTCATCAGAACTGATTCAAATGAATTCTTTTTTATGGCTGAGTAATACTCCATTGTGTATATGTACCACAGCTTTCTTATCCATTCATCTGCTGATGGACATCTAGGTTGTTTCCATGTCCTAGCTATTATAAACAGTGCTGCGATGAACATTGGGGTACATGTGTCTCTTTCAATTCTGGTTTCCTCGGTGTGTATGCCCAGAAGTGGGATTGCTGGGTCATAAGGTAGTTCTATGTGCAATTTTTTAAGGAATCTCCACACTGTTCTCCATAGTGGCTGTACTAGTTTACATTCCCACCAACAGTGTAAGAGGGTTCCCTTTTCTCCACACCCTCTCCAGCATTTATTGCTTGCAGATTTTTGGATCGCAGCCATTCTGACTGGTGTGAAGTGGTACCTCATTGTGGTTTTGATTTGCATTTCTCTAATAATGAGTGATGTTGAGCATCTTTTCATGTGTTTGTTAGCCATCCATATGTCTTCTTTGGAGAAATGTCTATTTAGTTCTTTGGCCCATTTTTTGATTGGGTCATTTATTTTTCTGGAATTGAGCTGCAGAAGTTGTTTGTATATTTTTGAGATTAGTTGTTTGTCAGTTGCTTCATTTGCTATTATTTTCTCCCATTCAGAAGGCTGTCTTTTCACCTTGCTTATATTTTCCTTTGTTGTGCAGAAGCTTTTAATTTTAATTAGATCCCATTTGTTTATTTTTGCTTTTATTTCCAGAATTCTGGGAGGTGGATCATAGAGGATCCTGCTGTGATTTATGTCGGAGAGTGTTTTGCCTATGTTCTCCTCTAGGAGTTTTATAGTTTCTGGTCTTACATTTAGATCTTTAATCCATTTTGAGTTTATTTTTGTGTGCGGTGTTAGAAAGTGATCTAGTTTCATTCTTTTACAAGTGGTTGACCAGTTTTCCCAGCACCACTTGTTAAAGAGATTGTCTTTACTCCATTGTATATTCTTGCCTCCTTTGTCAAAGATAAGGTGTCCATATGTGTGTGGATTTATCTCTGGGCTTTCTATTTTGTTCCATTGATCTATATGTCTGTCTTTGTGCCAGTACCATACTGTCTTGATGACTGTGGCTTTGTAGTAGATCCTGAAGTCAGGTAAGTTGATTCCTCCAGTTCCATTCTTCTTTCTCAAGATTGCTTTGGCTATTCGAGGTTTTTTGTGTTTCCATACAAATCTTGAAATTATTTGTTCTAGTTCTGTGAAAAATGTGGCTGGTAGCTTGATAGGGATTGCATTGAATTTGTAAATTGCTTTGGGTAGTATACTCATTTTCACTATATTGATTCTTCCGATCCATGAACATGGTATATTTCTCCATCTATTAGTGTCCTCTTTGATTTCTTTCATCAGTGTTTTATAGTTTTCTATATATAGGTCTTTAGTTTCTTTAGGTAGATATATTCCTAAGTATTTTATTCTTTTCGTTGCAATGGTGAATGGAATTGTTTCCTTAATTTCTTTTTCTACTTTCTCATTATTCGTGTATAGGAATGCAAGGGATTTCTGTGTGTTGATTTTATATCCTGCAACTTTACTATATTCATTGATTAGCTCTAGTAATTTTCTGGTGGAGTCTTTAGGGTTTTCCATGTAGAGGATCATGTCATGTGCAAACAGTGAGAGTTTTACTTCTTCTTTTCCAATTTGGATTCCTTTTATTTCTTTTTCTGCTCTAATTGCTGTGGCCAAAACTTCCAGAACTATGTTGAATAGTAGCGGTGAAAGTGGACACCCTTGTCTTGTTCCTGACTTTAGCGGAAATGCTTTCAATTTTTCACCATTGAGGATAATGTTTGCTGTGGGTTTGTCATAGATAGCTTTTATTATGTTGAGGTATGTTCCTTCTATTCCTGCTTTCTGGAGAGTTTTTATCATAAATGGATGTTGAATTTTGTCAAAGGCCTTCTCTGCATCTATTGAGATAATCATATGGTTTTTATTTTTCAATTTGTTAATGTGGTGAATTACATTGATTGATTTACGGATATTGAAGAATCCTTGCATCTCTGGGATAAAGCCCACTTGGTCATGGTGTATGATCTTTTTAATGTGTTGTTGGATTCTGATTGCTAGAATTTTGTTGAGGATTTTTGCATCTATGTTCATCAGTGATATTGGCCTGTAGTTTTCTTTTTTTGTGACATCTTTGTCAGGTTTTGGTATTAGGGTGATGGTGGCCTCATAGAATGAGTTTGGAAGTTTACCTTCCTCTGCAATTTTCTGGAAGAGTTTGAGGAGGATAGGTGTTAGCTCTTCTCGAAATTTTTGGTAGAACTCAGCTGTGAAGCCATCTGGACCTGGGCTTTTGTTTGCTGGAAGATTTCTGATTACAGTTTCAATTTCCGTGCTTGTGATGGGTCTGTTAAGATTTTATATTTCTTCCTGGTTCAGTTTTGGAAAATTGTACTTTTCTAAGAATTTGTCCATTTCTTCCACATTGTCCATTTTATTGGCATACAATTGCTGATAGTAGTCTCTTATGATCCTTTGTATTTCTGTGTTGTCTGTTGTGATCTCTCCATTTTCATTTCTAATTTTATTGATTTGATTTTTCTCTCTCTGCTTCTTGATGAGTCTGGCTAATGGTTTGTCAATTTTATTTATCCTTTCAAAGAACCAGCTTTTGGCTTTGTTGATTTTTGCTATGGTCTCTTTTGTTTCTTTTGCATTTATTTCTGCCCTAATTTTTAAGATTTCTTTCCTTCTACTAACTCTGGGGTTCTCCAACTCTTCCTTTTCTAGTTGCTTTAGTTGTAGAGTTGGGTTATTTATTTGACTTTTTTCTTGTTTCTTGAGGTATGCCTGTATTGCTATGAACTTTCCTCTTAGCACTGCTTTTATAGTGTCCCACAGGTTTTTGGGTTGTTGTGTTTTCATTTTCATTAGTTTCTATGCATATTTTGATTTCTTTTTTGATTTCTTCTGTGATTTGTTGGTTATTCAGAAGTGTGTTGTTCAACCTCCATGTGTTGGAATTTTTAATAGTTTTTCTCCTGTAATTGAGATCTAATCTTAATGCATTATGGTCAGAAAAGATGCTTGGAATGATTTCGAGTTTTTTGAATTTATCAAGTTTAGATTTATGGCCCAGGATGTGATCTATCCTGGAGAAGGTTCCATGAGCACTTGAAAAAAAGGTGAAATTCATTGTTTTGGGGTGAAATGTCCTATAGATATCAATTAGGTCTAACTGATCTAATGTATCATTTAAAGTTTGCGTTTCTTTGTTAATTTTCTGTTTAGTTGATCTGTCCATAGGTGTGAGTGGGGTATTAAAGTCTCCCACTATTATTGTGTTATTGTTGATTTCCCCTTTCATACTTGTTAGCATTTCTCTTACATATTGCGGTGCTCCTATATTGGGTGCATATATATTTATAATTGTTATATCTTCTTCTTGGATTGTTCCTTTGATCATTATGTAGTGGCCTTCTTTGTCTCTTTTCACAGCCTTTGTTTTAAAGTCTATTTTATCGGATATGAGTATTGCCACTCCTGCTTTCTTTTGGTCTCTGTTTGCGTGGTATATCTTTTTCCATCCCTTCACTTTCAGTCTGTATGTGTCCCTTGTTTTGAGGTGGGTCTCTTGTAAGCAGCATATAGAGGAGTCTTGTTTTTGTATCCATTCGGCCAGTCTTTGTCTTTTGGTTGGGGCGTTCAACCCATTTACGTTTAAGGTGATTATTGATAAGTATGATCCCGTTACCATTTACTTTATTGTTTTGGGCTCAGGGTTTATACACCCTTTTCGTGTTTCCTGTCTAGAGGATATCCTTTAGAATTTGTTGGAGAGCTGGTTTGGTGGTGCTGAATTCTCTCAGCTTTTGCTTGTCTGTAAAGCTTTTGATTTCTCCTTCGTATTTGAATGAGATCCTTGCTGGATACAGTAATCTGGGCTGTAGGTTATTGTCTTTCATCACTTTAAGTATGTCTTGCCATTCCCTCCTGGCCTGAAGAGTTTCTATTGAAAGATCAGCTGTTATCCTTATGGGAATCCCCTTGTGTGTTATTTGTTGTTTTTCCCTTGCTGCTTTTAATATTTGTTCTTTGTGTTTGATCTTTGTTAATTTGATTAATATGTGTCTTGGGGTGTTTCGCCTTGGGTTTATCCTATTTGGAACTCTCTGTGTTTCTTGGACTTGGGTGATTATTTTCTTCCCCATTTTAGGGAAGTTTTCAACTATTATCTCCTCAAGGATTTTCTCATGATCTTTCTTTCTGTCTTCTTCTTCTGGGACTCCTATAATTCGAATGTTGGAGCGTTTCATATTGTCCTGGAGGTCTCTGAGATTGTCCTCGTTTCTTTTAATTGGTTTTTCTTGTTTCCTCTCTGATTCATTTATTTCTACCATTCTATCTTCTATTTCACTAATCCTATCTTCTGCCTCCATTATTCTACTATTTGTTGCCTCCAGAGTGTTTTTGGTCTCATTTATTGCGTTATTCATTATATTTTGACTCTTTTTTATTTCTTCTAGGTCCTTGTTAAACCTTTCTTGCATCTTCTCAATCCTTGTCTCTAGGCTATTTATCTGTGTTTCCATTTTGATTTCAAGATTTTGGATCATTTTCACTATCAATATTCGGAATTCCTTCTCCGGTAGATTCCCTACTTCTTCCTCTTTTGTTTGGTTTGGTGGGCAACTCTCCTGTTCCTTTACCTGCTGAGTGTTCCTCTGTCTCTTCATCTTGGTTATATTGCTGCGTTTGGGGTGGCCTTTTTATATTCTGGTAATTTGTGGAGTTCTCTTTATTATGGAGCTTCCTCACTTTGGGTGGGGTTCTATCAGTGGCTTGTCAAGGTTTCCTGGTTAGGGAGGCTTGTGTTGGAGTTTTGGTGGGTGGAGCTGGGTTTCTTCTCTCTGGAGTGCAGTGGAGTGACCCGTAATGGGTTATGAGACATCAAAGGTTTTGGGATAATTTTGAGCTGCCTGTATATTGAAGCTCAGGGGAGTGTTCCTGTGTTGCTGGAGAATTTGCGTGGTATGTCTTGTTTTGGAACTTGTTGGCCCTTGGGTGGAGCTTGGTTTCGGTGTAGGTATGAAGGCATTTGATGAGCTCCTATTGCTTAATGTTCCCTGAATTCAAGAGTTCTCTAATGTTTTCAGGCTTTGGATTTAAGCTTCCTGCTTCTGGTTTTCAGTTTTATTTTTACAGTAGCCTCTAGACTTCTCCATCTATACAGCACCAATGATAAAATATCTAGGTTAAAGATGAAAAGTTTCTCCACATTGAGGGACACTCAGAGAGGTTCACTGAGTTACAAGGAGAAGAGAAGATGGAGGGGGTAGTTAGAGGTGACTGGAATGAGATGCGGTGAGATCAAGAGAGGAGAGAGCAAGCTAGCCAGTAGTCATTTCCATATGTGTGCTCTATAGTCTGGACCGCTCAGAGGTATTTACAGAGTTATACGGGGAAGAGGAGAGGGAGGAAGTAGACAGAGGTTACCAGGAGGATAAGAGAGAGGAATGAGTAGGAGAGAGACAAATCCTGCCAGTAACCAGTTCCTTAGGTGTTCTCTACCGTCTGGAACACACAGAGATTCACAGAGTTGGATAGAGAAGAGATGGGGAGAAAAGAGAGAGAGGCCACCTGGTGGAGAAAAAGGAGAGTCCAGAGGAGGAGAGAGTGGTCAAGCCAGTAATCTCGCTCTCAGGTAAACTTGGGTAGTGAAGTTTGGGTTTTTAAATGAACAAAATTGACAACAAAAATCTAAGAGCAAAGATTAAATATCTGTTTTTGAAGACAATGGTCTGCTTTTCTGGTTGCCTGATGTCCTATGCCAGCCTACAGAAGTTGTTTTGTGGAGTTTGCTCGGCGTTGAAATGTTCTTTTGAGGAATTTGTGAGGGAGAAAGTGATCTTCCCGTCCTATTCGTCCGCCATCTTTCCCTCTCTGTGCCTAGACTTTCAAGCCGAGGATCGACTCACACCACGGTGGCACGTGGGACAGCCCTGTGGGAAAGCCTCGTGGGAAAGCCTCGAGGGAAAGCCTTGAGGGAAAGCCATTGATCCCCTGATCCACTCGACGGGAATTGTGACACTGCTGCTACAGCTCGGGAGGAAAGCGCACGTGCATGCCCCGAATCGAGACGAGGACTGACTCCCCTGGGGAGACTCCAGAAGTACCCCAACATCCATGTCAGGACTGGAGAGGAATCCTCAGGTTCCGGCACCGACTCCACACAAGGTCTTAGGCCCCCGGCATCGACGGGAGAGGAATCCCGAGAGGCCTCCGAGCAACTCGCATGGGGACTGGCCTTTCCTGAGGCCACCAGAGCGGGTCCCTGTGGTCCCCGATGTAAGTCGAGAGCGCCTGCCGCAACTCGAGAAAATGCAGGAGGTTCTCCCCTCCAGGCGAGATGACACCCATTTCCGCTGAGGCGTCTCGAGGCTAATCACACCTAACCTCTGGAACTTCCAAAGGGTCCTTCACACCCTTGCTGCAACTCAAGAAGTTCCCCGAGATACCCGTGTCCACTCGAGAGGAAGCACGAGAGTCCCGCACACATCCGGAGGAACCCCATTTCGGCCTCATAGCTCGAGAAGAGAGATCCTATCCCTGCGTGGTCGGGAAAGAATTCCCGGCGATGCCATCGCATCTCAAGAGGAGGCGCTCTCCACAGGAAACGCGAGAGGAACTCCAGGGTCGTGCCACCATTCCCAAGGCCCCCAGATGTCTCAGTCCATTCCAGGGAAACCTGTTTTCCCTGCACTGCCTCGACTTTCAAACCGAGGAGAGACTCACACCACGGTGGCACGTGGGACAGCCCTTTGGGAAAGCGTCGTGGGAAAGCCTCGTGGGAAAGCCTCGAGGGAAAGCCACTGACCCCTTGATCCACGTGAAGGGAAGCGTGACACTGTTGCTACAGCTCGGGAGGAAAGCGCACGTGAATGCCCCCACTCGAGATGAGGTCTGACTCCCATGGGGAGACTCCAGAAGTACCCCAAGATCCATGTCAGCACTGGAGAGGAATCCTCAGGTTCCGGCACTGACTCCTCACAAGGTCTTAGGCCCCGGCATCGACGGGAGAGGAATCCCGAGAGGCCCCCGAGCAACTCGCTTGGGGACTGGCATTTCCTGAGGCCACCAGAGCGGGTCCCTGAAGTCCCCGTCGTAAGTCGAGAGCACCTGCCACAACTCGAGACAATCCAGGAGGTTCTCCCCTCCAGGCGAGATGAGGCCCATTTCTGCTGAGGCGTCTCCAGGCAAATCACACCTAACCTCTGGAACTTCCAATGGGTCCTTCACACCCTTGCTGCAACTCAAGAAGTTCCCCGACACACCCGTCTCCACTCGAGAGGAAGCACGAGAGTCCCGCCCACATCCAGAGGAGCCCCGTTTCCACCTCATAGCTCGAGAGGATGGATCCTTTCCCTGCGTGGTCGGGAAAGAATTCCCGGAGTTCCCGACGCATCTCATGAGGAGATGCTCTCCACAGGAAAGCCGAGAGGAACTCCAGGGTCGTGCCACCATTCCCAGAGTCCCCCAGATATGTCAGTCCATTCCAGGGAAACCTGTTTTCCCTGCACTGCCCGACTTTCAAGCCGAGGATCGATTCGACTCACAGCACGGTTGCACGTGGGATATCCCTGTGCGAAAGCCTAGTTGGAAAGCCTCGTGGTAAATCCTCTTGGGAAATCCTCAAGGGAAAGCCACAGATCCCTTGATCCACGCAACGGGAAGCCTGACACTGCTGGTACAGCTCGGGAGGAAAGTGCACGTGCATGCCCCCACCCAAGAAGAGAATCGACTCCCCAGTGGAAACTCCAGAAGTATCCCAAGATCCATTTCAGCACTGGAGAGTAATCCTTAGGTTCCGGCCCGGACTCCACACTAGGTCTTAGGCCCCGGCATCGACGGGAGAGGAATCTTGAAAATCCCCCTAACAACTCACATGGGACTGGCCTGTCCTGTGGCCACCAGAGAGGTTCCCTGATGTCCCCGTCGTAAGTCGAGAGTACCTGCTGTAACTCGAGAAAATCCAGGAGGTTCTCCCCTCCAGGCGAGATGAGGCCCATTTCCGCTGAGGCTTCTCGAGGCTAAACACACCTAACGTCTGGAACTTTCAAAGGGTCCTTCACACCCTTGCTTCAACTCAAGAATTTCCCCGACATACCCGTCTCCACTCGAGAGGAAGCACGAGAGTCCTGCCCACATCCAGAGGAGCCCCCTTTCGGCCTCGTAGTTCGAGATGAGGGATCCTTTCCCTGCTTGGTCGCGAAAGAATTCCCAGGCTTTCCGGCCACATCTCAAGAGGAGGCACTCTCAACAGTAAAGTCGAGAGGAACTCCAGCGTCATGCCACAGGTGGCTTTCCCAGGAGTTAGGGTTCTCACAGGGCTGTCCGACGGGCCACCGTTGTGAGAGTCGCTCCTCGGCATGAAAGTCGAGGCAGTGCAGGGAAAACAGGTTCCTCTGGCATGGACTGAGACATCTGGTGAACTCTTGGTATGGTGGCATGACCCTGGAATTCCTCTCTCGTTTCCTGTTGAGAGCACCTCTACTGGAGATGCGACGGGAACGCCGGGAATTCTTTCCCGACCACGCAGGGAAAGGATCCCTCCTCTCGAGCTATGAGGCGGAAACGGGGCTCCTCTGGATGTGGGCGGGACCCTCGTGCTTCCTCTCGAGTGGAGACGGGTATGTCGAGGAACTTCTTGATTTGTAGCAAGGGTGTGAAGTACCTTTTTGAAGTTCCAGAGGTTATGTGTGATTAGCCTCGAGAAGCCTTAGCCGGAATGGGCCTCATCTCGCCTGGAGTTGAGAACCTCCTGGATATTCTCGATTTGCGGCAGGTCCTCTCGAGTCATGACGAGGACCCCATGGACACGCTCTGGTGGCCTGTGGAAAGGCCAGTCCCTATCGAATTGCTAGGGGGCTTTTCTGGATTCCTCTCCCGGCGATATCAGAGCCTAAGACCTTGCGTGGAGTTTTGGCTGGAACCTGAGGATTCCTCTCCAGTGCTGACATGGATCTTGGGGTACTTCTGGAGTCTCCACAAGGGAGCCATTCCTCGTCTTGTGTGGGGGCATGCACGTGCGCTTTCCTCCCGGCCTGTAGCAGCAGTGTCACGCCTCCCGTCGCGTGGATCAAGGGATCTGTGACTTTTCCTCGAGGCTTTCCGACGAGGCTTTCCCACAGGGCTGTCCCACGTGCCACCGGTGGTCTGAGCTGATCCTCTGCGTGAAAATCGAGGCAGTGCAGGGAAAACAGGTTCCTCTGGAATGAACTGAGGCATCTGGGGAACTCTTGGAATTGTGGCACGACCCTGGAGTTCCTCTCGCCTTTCCTTGTGAGAGTGCCTCCCATTGAGATGCGACAGGAATGCCGGGCATTCTTTCCGGCGAAGCAGGGAATTGATCCCTCATTTCGAGCTACGAGGCAGAAACGGGGCTCCTCTGGATGTGGGCGGGACCCCTGTGCTTCCTCTCGAGTGGAGTCGGGTATGTCGGGGAACTTCTTGAGTTGCAGCAAGGGTGTGAAGGACCCTTTCGAATTTCCACAGGTCAGATGTGATTAGCCTCGAGACGCCTCAGCGGAAATGGGCCTCATCTCCCCTGGTGGCGAGAACCTTCTGGATTTTCCCGAGTTGCGGCAGGTGCTCTGGAGTTACGACGGGGACCTCAGCGACCTGCTCTGGCAGCCTCTGGAAAGGGCAGTCCCCATGCGAGTTGCTCGGGGGCCTCTCGGGATTCCTCTCCCCTTCGATGCCGGGGCCTTAGTCCTTGTGTTGAGTCGGGCCGGAACCTGAGGATTGTTCTCCTGTGCTAACATGGATCTTGGGGTAATTCTGGAGTCTCCACAGGGGAGTCAGTCCTCGTCTCGAGTGGGGGCATGCACGTGGACTTTCCTCCCTAGCTGTAGCTGCAGTGTCACACTTCCCGTCATGTGGCTCAAGGGATCTGTGGCTTTCCCTGGAGGCTTTCCCAAGAGGCTTTCCCACAGGGCTCTCCCACGTGCCACCGTGTTGTGAGTCGATCCTCGGCATGAAAGTCGAGGCAGTGCAGGGAAAACAGCTTCCTCTGGAATGGACTGAGATATCTGGGGGGACTCTTGGAATGGTGGCAGGACCCTGGAGTTCCCCTCGCCTTTCCTGTGGAGAGCGCCTCCTCTTGAGATTCGACGGGAATGCTGGGAATTCTTTCCCGACGAAGCAGGGAAAGGATCCCTCATCTCGAGCTACGAGGCGGAAATGTGTCTCCTCTGGATGTGAGAGGGACCCCCGTGCTTCCTCTTGAGTGGAGACGTGCATGTCGGGGATCTAGTCTACTCAGCTCTCCAGAAGAACAGCCGTCATGGCAAATAGGTGTCCTCCAGTCCAGGCTCCTTAGTTTCTGTGGAAAGCTCTTGTTTATAATTTGTTCCTCCTTAAAAACACCTTTAGATCATTAGCACCATGGTTGTCATCATCATCGTCAAAGTTATTCCACATGCATAATATTTCTCATCTGCATATTATAATTCCTTTTCAATCTCAAATTCTGATGCTTTTGTCTGTTTCCTCTTTTTTTATTTTTTAAGTTTTAAATTGAAGTATAGTTGATTTATAATGTACTAATTTCTGCTGTACAGCAAAGTAATTCAGTCATACATATGTCCATTATGATTTATCTCAGGATATTGAGATATATACTCGCAGTGCTATACAGTTCTCTGTGCTATACGGTAGGACCTTGTTGTTTGTCCACTCTTTATATAATAGTTTGCATCTGCTAGTCCCAACCTCCCATGCCATACCTCCTTCAGCCCCCTTCTTCTTGACAACCACAAGTCTGTTCTCTATATAAATCTATTTCTGTTTCATATATAAGTTCATTTGTGTCTTATTTTAGATTCCACATATAAATGATATCATATGATATTTGTCTTTCTTCATTCTGACTTACTTCACTTAGTATGGATTCACCATCCCTGGATTCACCCATCCATGTTCCTAGATGGACCTAGAGAATGGTAAAACTCCATTTTATCAAATATATATGTGCCACATATGCCCATTCATCTGTCTGGGAGCATTTAGCATGTTTCCATGTCTGGATTATTGTAAGTAGTGTTGCTGTTGTGGTGCACATTGGAGTGCATGTATCTCTTTGAATTACAGTTTTCTCTGAATCTATGCCGAGTAGTGGGATTGCTGGATCTTCTGGTACCTCTGTTTTTCTGAGGAATCTCCATACTGTTCTCCATGGTGACTGCACCAACTCATGCTTGCTCTTTCTGAATGTTGTCTTATGTGAAGCCCATGAGCATTTTATTTTATTTCATTGTATTTTGATTTATTTTGCTTCTGGGTTGTTTTGTTTGTTTGTTTATTAAAATCAGTAATAAAACACCCAGGATCCCGATACTTTGAGTATCTTTCTAAGTTTGAAAACTTTAATCAGTTTCATCTGCCATTTTATCTTACTGAGCAATGTTGACATTCTCTGGATAATCCACCAGCTTTCTCCTCACCTCCCCCACCAAGCCCTGGCCACTCTGCATTTACTCAAAGGGAAGGTGACACTCTCCATAATGAGCCATCGTGTTGTCCATAGGTTACACTTGACAACATGAAAACTAAGGCTCAGAGGGGAATGAAGGTGTCCTGTGTTAGTGCTCAGTGAGGAAAGAGGCCTGCTCTATCCTTTGGGGACTCAGGGCGAAGGGAAGAGAGAGTTAAAGGAGGTACAGCAGCATAAGTGCACCTGTCAGACAGTATTCTGTGACAGGTAAGCAGGGACTTGAAGGAAGTGAAGGAATAAAGCAGGGGCTATGGAGATAGGACATTCCATACAGGGAGAGTGGCAAGTGCAAAGCCTGAGGGAGGGCAGATGCAGTGAGCATCCTGAACACAGTGAGCAGGAGGAAAGAGGTGGAAGATGACTGCGCAGAGGGGTATTGGGCCAGATCGTGGAGCTTCGTGGACCACGTGGAAGAGGCTTCCAGAAGAAGGGTGTAAACCAGAGCCATATGACATGCTGTGGTGCTTGCAGGAGCAGGAGGAATTGGTATCTTCACAAGGGGCAGGCACCATTAGGTAGCCAGTAACCAATGCCTGGTTAGATGGGCGCAGGAGAAGAGGATGATGGGTAGCTTTCTGGAAGAGCCAGTACACTCGGAGGTCAGAAGAGAAAGAAGGTCTTGCTGGAGGGGGAAAGAGTGAATGATTTTTTTTTAATGGAGGAATCAACAGCATATTTTTAGCCTGAAAGGAATAATCCAGTAGAGGAAAAAACTGTGGTTTTGTTCTCCCTTAATATGTATGTTTTCTACAGGTGCTCCTGCCTTGTATCACCCACATCTTTCTCGCACGTGATTCCAAGCCATTGTGGTGTAAATAGCTCTGCTGTACTCTTTTGAGTGTCACGGGAGGAAACGTGATAAACTCTCTGTGTCTCTAGTCTAATAGTCTATAGTCTGTGTCTATGCCTAATAGTCCTTGGGGGCTTCCCTTGTGGCTCAAACAGTAAAGAATCTGCATGTAATGCAGGAGACCTGGGTTCCATCCCTGGGTCAGGAAGATCCCCTGGAGAAGGGAGTGGCTACTCACTCCAGTATTCTTGCCTGGAGAATTCCAATTTTATTGGGCTCCAAAATCAATGCAGATGGTGACTGTAGCCATAAATTAAAAGACACTTGCTCATTGGAAGAAAAGCTATGACAAACCTAGGCAGTGTATTAAAAAGCAGAGATATCACTTTGCCGACAAAAGTCTGTATAGTCAAAGCTATGGTTTTCTTCACTAGACATGTATGGATGTGAGAGTTGGACCATAAAGAAGGGTGAGCATGGAAGAATTAATGCTTTCAAACTGTGATACTAGAGAAGACTCTTGAGAGTTCCTTGGACACAAGGAGATCAAACCAGTCAATCCTAAAGAAAATAAACCCTAAATATTCATTGGAAGGACTGATGTTGAAGCTGAAGCTCCAATACTTTGGCCACCTGATATGAAGAGCCAGCTCATTGGAAGAGACCCTGATGGTGGGGAAGATTGAAGGCAGGAGGAGAAGGAGATGACAGAGGATGAGATGCCTGGATGGCATCCCTGACTCAGTGGACATGAATTTGAGCCAACTCCGGGAGGTGGTAAAGATCAGGGAAGCCTGGCGTGCTGTAGTCCATGGGTCACAAAGAGTTGGGCATGACTGAGCAACTGAACAGTGACACTACAAAAGCCGTGAGAAAAGCAAGCTATTTTTTTTTTTTAATGGAGACTTTTGCTTTGTTTTGTTTTTTTTGGCTGGTCA
>NW_017189932.1:0-21954 GCF_001704415.2 Capra hircus | reverse complement strand
TCAAGAGGTACTTTTGTTCATCTTCACTTTCTGCCATAAGGGTGGTATCATCTGCATATCTGAGGTTATTGATATTTCTCCTGGCAATCTTGATTCCAGCTTATGCTTCCTCCAGTCCAGCGTTTCTCATGATATACTCTGCATAGAAGTTAAATAAGCAGGGGGACAATATACAGCCTTGACATACTCCTTTTCCTATTTAGAACTAGTCTGTTGTTCCATGTCCAGTCCTAACTGTTGCTTCCTGACCTGCAAACAGGTTTCTCAAGAGACAGACCAGGTGGTCTGGTATTCCCATCTCCTTCAGAATTTTCCATAGTTTACTGTGATCCACACAGTGAAAGGCTTTGGCATAGTCAATAAGGCCAGAAATAGATGTTTGCTGGAACTCTCTCGGTTTTTCCATGATCCAGTGGATGTTGGCAATTTGATCTGTGGTTCCTCTGCCTTTTCTAAAACCAGCTTGAATATCTGGAAGTTCATGGTTCACATATTGCTGAGAGAATTTTGAGCCTTACTTTACTAGCATGTGAAATGAGTGCACTTGTGAGGTAGTTTGAGCATTCTTTGGCATTGCCCTTCTTTGGGATTGGAATGAAAACTGACCTTTTCCAATCCTGTGGCCACTGCTGTGTTTTCCAAATTTGCTGACATATTGAGTGCAACACTTTCACAGCATCATATTTTAGCATTTGAAATAGCTCAGCTGGAATTCCGTCACCTCCACTAGCTTTGTTCATAGTGATGCTTTCTAAGGCCCACTAGACTTCACATTCCAGGATGTCTGGCTCTAGGTGAGTGTGAGTGATCACACCATCGTGATTATCTGGGTCATGAAGATCTTTTTTGTTCAGCTCTTCTGTATATTCTTGCCACCTCTTCTTAATATCTTCTGCTTCTGTTAGGTCCATACCATTTTTGTCCTTTATTGAGCCCATCTTTGCATGAAATGTTCCCTTGGTATTTCTAGCTTTCCGGAAGAGCTCTCTAGTTTTTCCTATTCTATTGTTTCCCTCCATTTATTTGCATTAACCACTTCAGTATTCTTGCCTTGAGAACCCCATGAACAGTATGAAAAGACAAAGATAGGACACTTAAAAATGAACTCCCCAGGTCGGTAGGCACCCAATATGCTACTGGAGATTAGTGGAGAAATAACTTCAGAAAGAATGAAGGGATGGAGCCAAAGCAAAAAAAAAAACACAAAAAACAAAAAACAAACAAACACCCAGCTGTGGATGGGACTGGTGATAGAAGCAAGGTCCGATGCTGTAAAGAGCAATATTGCATAGGAACCAAGAATGTTATGTCCATGAATCAAAGCAAATTGGAAGTGGTCAAACATGAGATGGTAAGAGTAAACGTTGACATTCTAGGAATCAGCAAACTAAGATGAACTGGAATGGGTGAATTTAACTCAGATGACCATTATATCTACTACTATGGGCAGGAAGCCTTTAGAAGAAATGGAGTAGGCATCACAGATGCAATCTCAAAAATGACAGAACGACCTCTGTTCATTTCCAAGGCAAACCATTCAATATCATGGTAATCCAAGTCTATGCCCCGACCAGTAACACTGAAGAAGCTGAAGTTGGACGCTTCTATGAAGACCTACAAGACCTTCTAGAACTAACACCCAAGAAAGATGCCCTTTCCATTCTAGGGGACTGGAATGCAAAGTAGGAAGGCAAGAAACCCCTGGAGCAACAGGCAAATTCGGCCTTGGAATGCGGAACGAAGCAGGCAAAGGCTCATAGAGTTCTGCCAAGAAAACGCACTGGTCACAGCAAACAGCCTCCTCCAACAACACAAGAGAAGACTCTACACATGGACATCACCAGATGGTCAACACTGAAATCAGACTGATTATATTCTCTGCAGCCAAAGATGGAGAAGCTCTATACAGTCAGCAAAAACAAAACTGGGAGCTGACTGTGGCTCAGATCATGAACTCCTCATTACCAAATTCAGACTTAAATTGAAGAAAGTGGGGAAAACCAGTAGACCATTTAGGAATGACCTAAATCAGATCCCTTATGACTATACAGTGGAAGTGAGAAATGGAATGAAGGGACTAGGTCTGATAGAGTGCCTGATGAACTACGGACAGAGGTTCGTGACACTGTATGGGAGATAGGAATCAAGACCATCTCCAAGAAAAAGAAATGCAAAAAAGCAAAATAGCTGTCTGAGGAGGCCTTACAAATAGCTGTGAAAAGAAGAGAAATGAAAGGTAAAGAGAAAAGGAAAGATATACCCATTTGAATGCAGAGTTCCAGAGAATAGCAAGGAGAGATAAGAAAGCCTTCCTCAGCGATCAGTGCACAGAAAGAGAGGAACTGAAGGTTAACTGTACCTGAAACAACTAAGATGCCGCTGCTCAGACCACTGATGGCCACTTTGGAGATGACTGTCAGAGAGGACTGTGCTCTGTCTGTGCAAGCTGTCGCCCCCGCATGCTGGGGCGCGTGCCGGGGGTGGTGGCTCGTGTGTCATCTCTTGGACAAATGGCTGCCACACCCCCCTCCCAATGGCCAGATCTTGAAGTAGGGCAAGCTTTCCTTTCCACCAAACTGGCCTGTTTATTGGCGTTTGAGTGGTGAGCAGCCAGACCCCACATACTCTTTTGGTAACAATTTTTTCTTAGATGAAAGAAGGCAACAGGTAGATTTCATCCCCAGCACAAGGATAGTTGCAATTCTAGTGTCTTAGCTCTTATTTTAATGAAGATTACTGAGAGTATGTAACCAGCTTTATATTTACCCAAAAAGGTTTATTTCAAATGGTAAAATTCATTAAAAAATTAACTGCTCATTTAGTAAATCTATCATCAAATAGTGTTAAGAAAATACTACTAGTTCTTTAGTCAGTGCTGGCAAAATTTTCTAAAAGGCAAATAGTAAATATTTAAGATTTCACCACATGATCTGTGGTGCATATACTTATTTTTATTATTGTAGCAGAAAAACTGCCACAGATAAAAGATAAACCAAGGAGCATGGCTGTGAGTGAAAGATATTTTATTTATAGACACTGAGATCTGACTGCCATGTAATTCTTATGCCTCATGAAATAATGTTTTAAAATTTAAATTATGAAAACCCTTCCTAGCTTGCAGGCCCTTAGCACAGGCTGTAGTCAGAATTTGACCCTTGGGATGCAGGAAACCATGACAAGTTCTAGAGAGCAATAATGGAATTGACCCTTCTTAGACACCAACATTCAAAAACAAACTGTATTATACTAGACACATGACAGATATTGGGAAACTCAACACAAAAGCAAAACGGAACACAAACTATGAAGTGCTGCCCAAGGTGTGAAGGAGTCAGGCGCCGCCCAGGATGCCCATCCTCCATACACGCACACTGCCTTCGTGTTGGTGCCCCGGCAACCAGCAGTGAGTGAGGCTGCTCTATCCACGCGCCCTCTGTCCCGCCACATGCAGGGCGCCCATCAGTTGCGAGCAGCATTACTAGTTGAGCGCAGTCCATCACCAGTCACCACTACCTACCGTGTCTCCTGGAGGGAGAGAAGCCACCTTTCCATCCTCACCCCTGTTGTAGAGCTGTTATTCCAGCTCCTCCCCATCGTGTGGTGGCTTCTTCAGGGTGCAGAGACCCATCCCAGAGCTAATCAGGGCTCGAGTCCTCAGAGGAATCCACACCATCCTTGCAACCTTTCAGGGAAGTGACCCTCCACCCATAGGAAGTGCAGCTTCAGATCCTGGGGTGTCAGCTGGGTAAGGGGGAGGCAAGCAGGGAAAAGGCCTAGTGCATAGATCAGCAAGGATGAAAGCTGCAGCCTTTGCTAACTGGTCTGATATTACATAAAAATTTTTTGTGTCTAAATATGAATAGGAAATTATGTCTCAGTCTTAATTTGTATAGATAGTGTTCTTTTTTAAAAATTTTCTATTTATTGTATTTTTTATTTCAACTTTCCAGTTTTTCTTGCCAACTTTTCTGCCAGCAATGTTCACGCTATTACAGATTTGTAGATGCTATTTATTAGGAATGTCAGATTTCTGCCACATATATTATAAATAGCATTCTGAGTTGACAGTTATCTTTAAAGAAAGGTAATACCCAAGAATGTTCAAACTACTGCACAATTGCATTCATCTCACACACCAGCAAAGTAATGCTCAAAATTCTCCAAGCCAGGCTTCAACAGTACATGAACTGAGAACTACCAGATGTTAAAGCTGGATTTAGAAAAGGCAGAGGAACCAGAGATCTAATTGCCAGCATCTCTCTCAAAAAGCAACAGTTCCAGAAAAAAAATCCACTTCTGCTTTATACACTACACCAAAGCTTTTGACTGTGTGGATCACAGCAAGCTGTGGAACATTCCTCAAGAGATGGGAATACCAGACCCTCTGACCTGCCTCCTGAGAAACTGTTGCAGCCTGGCAGAACAGAGGCCAGAACCTGCTCCAGGACTCGAGGGTGCACACCCTGCGCCCTCCTGACTGTCCTAGCAGGCGTGCAGACGGACATCCTTAGGGCGGAGTGTGCTCCCTGCTCCGCTTCACTGCCTGCCCCGCTTCACTGCCTGCCCCTTCGTCCGTCTCCAGGGAGACCAAAGCAAGATATTCCTGGTTAACAGCAGAGCCTGCGCTAATCAGACTCACCAGCATAGCTTTTCCCTGATCGTCTCATGTGACTTCTACCCAATAAAAGCGTGGCTAAAAGGACCCATGTTGTCTTCCTGCCATGGAGAGCAGGAGGGCCCCCGACTCCCCGCTTGCCGAATTATGTGTGTTTGTCTTTTCATTATGCCCCCGCCCCGTTTCAGGTCTTTCTCACCCGATGTGCTGGACGTGGCAAGAAATCTGTGTGCAGCCTAAGAAGCAACAGTTAGAACCGGACATGGAACACGGACTGGTTGCAAATAGGAAAAGGAGTACGTCAAGGCTGTATATTGTCACCCTGCTTATTTAACTTCTATGCAGAGTACATCATGAGGAACGCTGGAGTGGAAGAAACACAAGGTGGAATCAAGATTGCCGGGAGAAATATCAATAACCTCAGATATGCAGATGACACCACCCTTATGGCAGAAAGCAAAGGACTAAAGAGCCTCTTGATGAAAGCGAAAGAGGAGAGTGAAAAAGCTGGCTTAGAGCCCAACATTCAAGAAACTAAGATCATGGCACCCGGTCCCATCACTTCATGGCAAATAGATGGGGAAGCAGTGCAAACAGTGACAAACGTTAGTTTCTTGGGCTCCGAAATCACCGCAGATGGTGACTGTGCAGCCATGAAATTAAGACACTTGCTCCTTGAAAGAAAAGCTATGACCAACCTAGACAGCTTATTAAAAGGCAGAGACATTATTTTGACAACGAATGTCCCTCTTGTCAAACCTGCTTTTTTTCCAGTATTCACGTATGGATGTGAGAGTTGGACCATAAAGAAGGCTGAGTGCCAAAGAATTGATGCTTTTGAACTGTGGTGTTGAAGAAGACTCTTGAGAGTTCCTTGGACTGCAAGGAGATCCAACCAGTATATCCAAAAGGAAATCAATCCTGAATATTCACTGGAAGGACTGATGCTGAAGTTGAAACTCCAGTACTTTGGCCACCTGATGTAAAGAGCTGACTCCTTGGAAAAGACCCTGATGCTGGAAAAGTTTGAAGACAGGAGGAGAAGGGGATGACAGAGGATGAGATGGTTGGATGGCATCACCTATTCGATAGACATGAGTTAGAGCAAGCCCCGGGAATTGGTGTTGGACAGGGAAGCCTGGCGTGCTGGGGTCCGTGGTGTCACAAAGAGTCGGACACGACTGAGGGACTGAACTGAACTGAATTAAACTGATTGCTGATCCTGTTCACAGCGCCAATTGTCTTTCTGTATCACACTGTTTGCACTGTTCGCTGAACCCATGGTGGACAAGGTGTGAGCTAAGACGCTTTAAGGAAACTCAAGGAGCCTTAGGAAGCGCAGACGTGTTTCTTCTTTCCTGGCTGGCGCGGCAGCCACAGCAGCAGACACAATGCATTCTCTTCTCTCGTGTTGACCCCGTGGACACAGCCTTGAGGCAGCAGTAATGCGTCTGCTTTTCAGGTGGCGCGCGTGTCCGCGCACTGCGCCAAGCAGCCCCGTGACCAAGCAAGCGCCTCCTGCTGTGCACGCACAGTGCTGTAACTGATCTCAGCCGTCACAGAGTCGCTATTTACAACCCGTGGGTATGAGAGCCTGCACACGCCGTTTTGGCTAATTTGCTCTCTCCCCACAACTTTTAAGTGTTTAACTGTGTTGTGTCATGAAACCCAGGAACCTTTCCCACGGTGTGTGACATTCCAGGTGAGGCTGAGGTATCGTTTTCTTGCAGTTGCCATAACAATAGGACAGGCTGAGCCGGGAGGAAGAACGGGAGGGAAACAATAGAGACTTCTGTCCCCACATCCCTGGAAGCGGGAAGCCCAGGGCCCAATGTCTCGTCATGTGGTTCCTCCCGAGGCCTCTCCCCGGGCCACGCGGACCGCGGCGTCCTCAGTGTGTCTTCCCCCTGGGCACACAGCCCTGGCGCTCCTGTTGGCCCACAAGCTCTCTTCTCGCGAGTACACAGTTTGATTGGATTAGGGGCCTCCTTAGTACCTTCATTTCAATTTGCTCCCCTTTTAAAGCCCATCCGCAAGTCCAGTCATATTCTGCCAATGGGATTAGAGCATCAACAGTTGAATCTGGGGACATGGTCAGTTCAGAACAGCTCTGAAAGGTCTTCCCCATCTCAAGATCACATAAAAATTTATATTTTCTTTTCGAAGTTTATGGTATCAAATCTTATAGTTTAACACCACTTGGAGTTTATATCCTATATGGCATGACTTTTATTAAGAAATATATTATACACAGGTACACAGATAAAATTGTAGAGAAAAAATATTCTCACTATGCACAATGAGAAATAAAAGATTCTACTCCTCCGTGTATCTCAACTGTCTGGCGTTTTCTTGCTTTGAGAAGAGACTCCCACATGCATATGCATTCCTAAGTGAGAGTCGGCTTCTCCTCTTCTTGTTCTTTGTATATAGAGTCATGCAGTGATTATCCTTCATCATGTGATTGTCGTTTTGTTTCCAATTTTGGTTGCTGAGATTTCTCCATGTTACTTCATGGAGCTTATTTATCTTTACTATGTAACAGTCTGCACTTTAGATATATCAGAATCAATCCAATATAGTTAACAAGTTGTTGCATGTTTCTGGCACTTTAATTCACAGAAACGATTCACGTGTGCCCCCTCTATGCCTTGGAGAGGATGAATAAATTCTGGGGCTGCTCGCACACAGGGGCACAGGGTTAGGACGCCCGGCTGATAGCGGCATCACCCCGTAGTGACGGGCCCTGCAATCCTTTCATCTCAAGCCCCCATTTCGCTGCCTTTCCCAAATGCATGCCCAGCTATGGGGTACGCAACGGCGTTTCACGCGCCTTCAGTTCGTCTGAGATCGAGCAGCCTTTCACAGCATTCACTGGGCGTCCCTCTTTCATCTCACATGAAATTCTCGCTGATGTCTTTTTGAATCCTCTTACAATTATCTGGAAAAGTTCTTACTGATGGCACGTTTCACTTCAATATTATCTAAGTAGGCTTCCAAATATACATTTATTTTTAACCTTCAATTGACCTGGAGTTGATATTTATGCCTTGTTTCTGAAGGGAAGCAGCTTCCATTCAGGCAAAGCCTGTGGAGAGAAAAGACTACACACACACAGCCCGCCCCCCGCATTGCCCTTCACCCGCAGCCCTGCCTGGGCCTTAACATTCCCCCTCTGGAGACTGACAGAGATACAAGAAAAGACTGAACAGGACGAGGGGACAGAGAGAGAGGGCGATGCGGCTGATGAGTTCCGTGGGTGGTGTGGAAGTTTCCTCTAGGGTGGGGAACGTTCGGTGGATGCCATGAAAACGGAATGAATGAGCCGTTTATTGCTGGAGGTTCTAGAGAAGCCCATTTCAGCAAGACACAGGGGAAAAAATGGGTATGCTCTGGACAGAAGGGTGCTCAGAGATTTCAAACAACAGGAAAGGGGCCGGTGCGGCCAGAGTGTGTGAGTGGACTGAGGAGAAGGGAGCTGGGTCCCTCTCGGTTCTCACAAGCTTCTCCCCTCCAGGTTAGTCCCATCCACAGCCTGATTGAAAACACCTAACTTCTAACAAAGCAGACAAAGTCTGAGCTCTACCTCCTGGAAGTTGGAACCCAGGACCCAGGCTGCTTTACTTTGCTTCAGTCAACAAAGGTGTCAGCCTGTCCCTGGAAGAGGGTCTGGCCATGGTGCCCTGTCAGCGTCACCTCAAGGACCATCTCCTGTCGTCTCACCCTGACTCCACCTGTCCCTTGCCTCCCTGGGACATCCTACGCGCCAAAGACACGGCAGCTCCTCGCCCTGAGTCAGTGAGTCCATCCGACACGGAGAATGCCTGGAACCGTGAGCTCTGTGGGCACTGAGTTAAGGAAAAAGCGGTAACACCCAGGGGGTGGATATAAAGCCCAGCAGTGTGTGTGGAGGGAGTCACATGAGAAGAGAGAGGTGGAGAGGACAGGGGAGGGGCGCTCGGACAGCACAGGGCAGGCCAGGGTCCCGGCCAAGGACACTGCGGCCCCAGTCGGTCTGCCTCCGCGGGGTCGGGGAGGCTCCTGTACTTGCAGAGTCTGGCAGCATGCAGCTTACTGGTGTGAGCTCCTCAGGGGCTTCCCCGAGGCTCGGTGCTGAAGAATCTGCCTGCCAGTACAGGGGAGGTGTGTTCAACCCCTGAGTCTGGAAGATCCCCTTGCAGAGAAATGGCAAGCCTGGGAAATCTCATGGACAGAGGAGCCTGGTGGGCTACAGTCCATAGGGTCACAAAAGACTCAGACATGACTTAGCGACTAAACAAGTCCTGGGCTGCAATCCTAGCAAGTCTGGAACAAAAGCCTTTTCATTTCAACAAGGTCTGTGTTCTGGGAATTCATGGTTAACATGGACAGCTTTTCTGTCTGCTTCCTGTGTTCTGGTCATCATTTCACGGGAGGCCAAGCTCATATCCTGTTTTTTTCCCAGGATTTGTGCTGAGCCTTCAAGCGTGCAAAACTGCTGCAGCAGATTTACACTTAACCTGGAGTGTTTTTTGTTTTGTTTTTGTTTTTTTTACAGATTTTTTTCCTCGAATGTACTTATATAACAATGCTTTGTACATTTAAAAATTATGTTGAATATTTTCAAGCTGTTAAAAAAGGAAATTCAACTCAGTAAATTTTAAAGATCTTCTTGGCTTTCTTCAGTGATTCATGAGTCTGGCACCATCCTGTCTAGCAGACAGAGAGAAGCTTCAAGAGCTAAAGAAGGTAAGACACTTCACAGGCAAAGGGAGCAGGAGCAAGGAAGCCGCACTAGGCAGCAGGCTGGTGAGGAATTCAGGCTCACTCTCCTCAGGGGAGGGAGCGGCCGCCCAAATAAGCTGATCAGGAGATTGCTGGTTGAGTGGTTAAACATTTTATTTCTGAGAGAACTGAATCTCTGCAGTAAGTTCAGTCTCAGATTGTTGACATGGGGCTTAACATAAGCCCATTTGGGGTCCATTTTCTCATTTTAACAGAGGGCAGGCAGCTAAATAGGAGATACATTTTCAAACTACAGGAAATGACATTCAGAAATGAACCATTTAAACTTGGTGACTATACCAGAACAAATAGTTACACCAAACTTTTATAAAGTGCTGTGATTTCCTTCTGGGAGGTTTCAGACCCCTCTCTATTGACCTTTAAGTCGATCATCAGTGGGTTCTCCATCTCACTGCGTCAAAGCCCCTGCTCTCATCATAACCTCACTGAGATCTGTGATTTCCACCCAATGGACAGAGTCATCACACGCTTAGATCCACCCAGCTCGTCACACAACAGCGTGGACGGGGCGTGCGTGGTGCGGCGTGGACGGGTGCGGCGTGGCGGTGGGCAGGTGGGTGGGTGGGTGGGTGCGGCTGGGTGCCTGCGTGCCTGCATGCGTGGTGGCTGGGTGGGTGAGTCCGTGCGAGCGTCCGTGCGTGCGTCTGTGCGTCCGTGCGTCCCTGTGCCTTTCACCTTTCAGATGATGAAACCCCGCCCCCTCACCTCTCCCGCACCTCCGGCCCCCGCCCCCCACACACACTGCCTTGTCCTTTGCCTAGCTGTGTCTCTGCGCCACCCCCACAACCACAGGCGCACCCTACACACCACACGCATACCCGCACACACACCCCACCTGCACACCGCGCACGCACACATCCCGACCCCAGACACACACACACACACACACACACACGCAGCCGGTTCACACCCCGCCCGCACACGCCCCACACCGCACGCTCCTCCCCCTCCCTCCCCACTGCGTTGTCCTTGGCCCGGCTGTGACTCTCCGCCTCGCCTCTGTCTCTGCCCACACACCACATGCGCAGACACACACACCCCCGCCCCCGCCCCCAACGCCCACACACACCCCTCTGCCCACAAACACCCCCCAACGCCCCTGCACACACCACGCCCCCCACACATACCCCCGCCCCCGCACCTCTCTTGCATTCCCCCCACCCACACACACACACTGCACTGGTCCTTTGCCTGGCTGTGTCTCTGCCACGCCCCACCCCCTTCTGGCCAGGCCCACACCCACAGGCGCATCCCACACGCACACACCCATGGTGCCCACCCGACACACGCTCGGCCTCACGTGGAACCTACACACACACCGCACACATTACCCCTTCCACCCACCCACCCCCACCACACACCCACGAAGCACCACCTGCGCGTGCCCCAGACACACCACCACACACCGCCTCCTGCCGGGGTCCAGCCCCGTTGGATCCAGGGAATTCGATGGTGGGGACGGCGTTGGCGTCCTTGGATACATACATATCGAATGACAGAGATATAGAGAGATTAGAAACGGATAGTGTCGTAGGAAAATGAGTGGAGGAATTCGGCCAGAGAAATGGGGAGCAAGAAAGAAGCGACATGGGGGTATCAGTCTTTCCGGAAACGGATCAGATTTCTTTCTTGTGGGGTTTGCTCCTATCCCTTCTGTGACATATAGGGATGAATACAGAGTCCCGCGGGGGCCAGGAGTCCCGACCTTTCTCAAAATCAGGTGCTTCACATAAATGTACGAAAAAAAAAAAAACAAACCCAGGTCTTAGGGATATGACCTCATCTTCTGGCCGTGAGGCCTGCTGACATGTGACGATCCTTTCTTTCTGATCCCCAAAACACTTCTGTGTTCCAAGGGTGTTTTTTTTCTTAAACCAGGCACCACCCTCCAGATAAAGTGACATTCCTGTAGGGTGAGGGTGTCGTGAGTTCCAATCAAGAAAGGAACGGATCGAACCCAAAGTTCACATGAGTCGTCTGAAAGGGGACTCCTTATGTCTCCTCGATGCTAGTTATATTCACGATAAGGGCAGGGAATATGGAGATGGAGCAGCAACCATCAGCCCAACCCACGAAAATCCTTTCCCCGATGTTGCCCTGAAGGTCTATGTCGTCTTCGGAGAGTGATGGAGTGACCTGTTTGCATAGCAAGGACACAGGGATGGATCACAAAGGACAGGGATCTATTCCCAAAGAGACCATTCCTTCACTCGAAAAGTCTAGTCTTGCTCCCCTTAAGAACGAGCCCTCTTTCCTTTTCTGCATTCCAACGACATGGATTCATCGATTCCCAGGTGCCTAAGGATATGGAGGCCTGGCGGCCATCGTGGACTCGACCGTGAGAAAAGCCCCGTGCTCGTGAAGACTCTCCAGAGACTCCCAGACTGTCTGTGCTGTGTACGGTGGAGAGGGAGGCGACGCTCGTGTGCGTCGTGGCGGGAGGGTGGGTGACCCTGTCACGCGAGCTGGTCTGTCGGCGGAGAGGTTTGACCTGAGACGCCCTCGTCACCCCCAGGGCCGGGAATGAGCCGTCGTGATCGGCCCGACACGTGAAACACCCTTCACCCACGTCGTTCCTGACCGACCCGCTGGACTCCTCATTTCTAGGGAGACTCTGGCTTTGGGGGTAGATGCTCGGGAGCGGGGGGTTTCCTGAGGCTTGATCACGCCTTTGCGTGTGCCAAGCCTCCTTCCTCGTGACCTTGGCCATGGGCGGAGTTCCTCACGCTGGCCCCGGCCATGACAAGTCAACATGTTGTGTGTAAGTGTGTGATCCTTTTTGTCTGGAAACTGTTTCAAAACCGTTTCCTAAATGGATTGGAGAGAAACCTGCTCCCCTCGCGCGCCTGAAGGCAGGGAGTTCTCAGCGGGACAGAACCTGCCTTCACTTCTCAGGGGGACCGGGACGGTCCCCTCACCTCGTGCACCCCCAACCCGAGCCCAGTCCCGGCCCCTCCCCTCCCCGCCCCACCCACCCAGACACCCACACACACATACACACACACACACCCACCCACACCCACACACACACACAGGCGCGCGCGCACGCTCACCCGGACCCGGCTCCCACCCCCATCTCCCCAACCTCACACCCCCCCCCACCCCCACCCCACCCCGCCCCTCCCCGGCGACGAGGGGGGCCCGGGGAGGGGTGGCCGTCTCAGCCCCGGCTCTGAGACGTCCTCTGGGGCACCGCTCTCGGCCGGGACGCCGGCCCGCCGCCCTGCCGCTCGGTGTCCGTCCCCATCAGCCGTGTCCCCGAAAGGCGCGCGAGCTCGCGGACAACAAAGAGCGCGCCCAGACAGCACCGAAGGGTCCTCCTGAGCCCGACACGGCCGCGCGTACGGATCCACGTAGAGGTCGCGGGTCTCCCCGTCGGATGCACGAATAGGATCCACACAGCCTCGATTGTGTTTCCGCTTCGATGGGCCGCCCTCTCCGGAGAGATCGTGTGGGTCAGCAAGCGAGCCAGCACGGAAGGGAACGAAACCGAAACCGCAGCCAAGTCGAGGGAGCGCTGAGCCCGAGGAACTCGCCGATCCCGTGGCGTCATTGGCCACACACAGCCTTTCGGTGCTGAGCCCGAGGAACTCGCCGATCCCGTGGCGTCATTGGCCACACACAGCCTTTCTCGATGGCAGAGAGAGATGTGGCACGGATCCCCGTGTGGGTCGTTCGTGCCCGAAACCACGCGACGGAGAGTGATCGTGTCTCATTCGAATCCTCTCTAAAAAGATACACCAGGTCCCATGAGGGAATGGTATCTTGGAGGGCAAAAGGGGATGACATGTGACAGGAAAATCAAAGTGGAATCGGCATCGCCAAGAGAGCGCCGCCCCAAAATAGAGAAGGGGAGGGCCGTGGAGGAAGAGGTCTGTGTCTCAGTCTGGAAACTCGGAGCACCTCCTGGGGAACAGAGGCCTCCGGATCATCGAAACAGTGTTCCCGACATTCAAGACCCCTATCACACACACCCTCCCCTTTCCCTACATCACTTGTGACGGTCTGTCTACCCTGGAAGAAGACACGGGTCCTTGTTTGCATGACAGTCCGTCATCATTGCTCTCAGGTCGCTTTACAACCTCACGGAGTTTCAGCTTTCTAAGCCCCCGACTCTTTCCTGGGGAAGGTTCCCCCGGTTTTTATTCAAACCCGTGTCCCTGCATGGCCATATCGAAGACCCCCAAATAAAGCTTTCTTTTTCTTTCTTCCCCCCCCCCCCCTCTCTCTCTTTTCTTTTCTTTTCTTTTCTTTTTTTGGCGCAGCCGATACTGACTCTTCATGGAAAGACAAGAAAACTAGGTGATTTTCTGTGTTTAATTTCCAGGTGTATTGAAATATCATTTCCTTCGTGAAGGACATATGACATCCTTCGTTCTCATGTGTACAGAATGGGCACAAGAGGCACCTGTATGTTGCCAAAGAAGAATGACCACCCAAGCGGTAGCTCATAGCTTTCTCACAACCCATACAGATCATGACTGGATGTGAAAGAAAGGGAAGTCACTCGGTCGTGTTCGACTCTTTGCGACGCCACGGACTGTAGCCTACCAGGCTCCTCCATCCGTGGACAGTTCCAGGCAAGAATCCTAGAGTGGGTTGCCATTTCCTTCTGCCATTGGACGGGAGGAGAAGGATTCATGTCCACTGTCATGGCAACTTTCTCAGATGATCATGCTGCTGCTGCTGCTGCTGCTGCTGCTGCTGCTGCTGCTGCTGCTGCTGCTGCTGCTGCTGCGTCGCTTCGGTCGTGTCCGAATCTGTGCGACCCCACAGACGGTAGCCCACCGGGCACCCCCGTCCCTGGGATTCTCCAGGCAAGAACACTGCAGTGGGTTGCCATGTCCGCCTCCAAGGCGTGAAAGTGAAACGCGCAAGGGAAGTCGCTCAGTCGTGTCCGACTGTGAGCGACCCCGTGGACTGCGGCCCACCAGGCTCCTCCCGTCCATGGGATTTTCCGGGCAAGAGGACTGCAGTGGGGCGCCATGGCCTTCCCCGGATAGTACCATACAATAATAATAACGCTGTTCATTAGAATCACCGTGCTCTTTGTGACGTATACAGTATAGATGTACCTTATCCGTGAAGTCGTTTTTTTTTTTTTTTCTTTCCCCCTTACATCAATGCAATATCTTCCCATTTCTCCCTCCCCCAGCCGTTCTGTGATGACCGTCTTCCTTCCTTCTTTCTTTCTTTCTTTCTTTCTTTCTTTTTTTGATGGCCATCCATGGCATGTGAGTGGCATGAGAAAGTCTTTCTCTTTCTCTACCTGACTTATTCATTTGGCATCACGCCCTAAGTCACATCCATGCTATCACCAGACAAGAATGCGTTCGTTCCTGTGGCTCCGTGGGACATCTATTTCTACCTATCGATCGATCTCTGTCTGGATCGTGTGTCTTCTTTCCCTCTTCTTCCCTTGATGGACACTCGGGCTGTTTCCCTCTCTTGACCCGTGTGACTGATGCTGCCGTGGACATGGGAGTGCAGATCTCTCTCTGAGATTTCGCTTCCGTGTCTCTTCTCTTTAGATGTCTACCCAGAAGTGAGAGTGTTGGAAAGATCGATCACGTCTCGACCACGACTCTTTTCGAAGTCCTTCTGAGGGGATCCAGGGAAGGATCCATTCTTTTCCCATAGACGCCGTTGGACTCCCAGTGCGACCGCACGCGTCTCAGGGAATACGGCGGCGACCACGACGACAACCCAAACGCTCCCGCGAACGCGATGGTGCCCGAGGGTGTGTCCGCAGGACGACTCCCCGGTGCCAGCTTTCCACGTCCACGAGCCGCCCCCCCCCCACCCCCCCCCGCGGTCGTCGGCAAGTCGTCCCATCCACACGGAGCCCCGGTTTTCGTGGGCCCGGGTTGCCTGGGTGCCAGTCGATCCCCAGATGAATGGAGCGATGACAGACTCCTTGGGGACCAGAGCAGAGAGACGTGGAATTCTTTCCACGAGACGAGTGCGATGAGAAGAGAACGATGCGAAGTGGTGCCTGGGGAGCCAGGAAGAGTCGCACGGGAAAGAGAACATGTCAGACGAGAGGGGAGAAGGATTCAAAGTGAGTGGAGCGCGGCGGGGGAGACGGGCCCCGAAGATGCGAGCAGATGCCGGGGGCACTGCACGCCTGGACCCGTGAGCCTGCAGGGAGCCGAGAGGGATGGCCGTCCGCTGTCTGCGGGTCCGCGTGGGCCGATCTCCAGAGCCCGGACCGGGAAGGACTTCTTCCCGAGAACAGGCACGCTCACGGTCCCCGCGGGTCACGTCTCCACTGGGCTCTCAGCACTGCAGGGAGAGCTTCCCGCACTTCCGATGGCACGGTGAGCTGCGGTTTCTTGATCTCATCGACCGCGGAGTCGGCGAGCTTCCCGAGGGATGGGACGAGGTATTGGCCGACGGCGTCCCATCCTAGACCCCGTATTGCTTTCAAATCGTGGGACGTCTCTGATCTCTGTGGGGGTGTGCCGTGTCTTCACGGCTGTGCGAGCGGTTCTCTCTCCGTGGAGGAGGGGGCCGCTCTGCGGTTGTGTGTCTGGGCTTCTCGTGGCTGTGGTTCCTCTTGGGGAGCGTGGGCACTGGGGCACGTGGGCTTCAGCGGCTGCTGGGTGTGGGCTCAGCGCTCGCAGTGGCCAGGATCTAGAGCACGGATTCCGTCGGCGAGGCCTATGGGCTTCGTGGCTCTGTAGCACGTGGGATCGTCCCGGGCCGGGGATGAAACCCGTGTTTCCTGCGTGGGCACGGGACGGTTTCCTACGGAGCCGCCGGGGAAGCCCCCGTCCCAAACTCGAGATGGATATCCTGCCGTCCCCCGCTTGGGATGGGAGAGTTTCTGAACGATCAGGCCCGGAAAAGGGATTGCATCGTGAAGGGTTGACCTTCGTTTCTCACAGACCGGCACTCTTGCTGCTTCTTGAAGTGTCCTAGAGAAGAAGACATCGGATTCCACGTGAGATCAGCTCCTTTGACTAGCCACAACAAGGGGGATGGAGAAACACAACAGTTGGTTTCTTTTGGACGATGAGCCCCCCTCTGTGTGTGTGTGTGTGTGTGTGTGTGTGTGTGTGTGTGTGTGTGTGTGTGTGAGAGAGAGAGAGAGAGAGAGAGAGAGAGAGAGAGAGAGAGAGAGAGAGAGAGAGAGAGAGAGAGAGAGAGAGGCCTTCGTGGTTCTAAAGCAAGAAGCACTGAGGAGTGAAGACATTCTTGAACTCACATCGTTTCCTTCCTTTCCGTCGTGATGGTCCAGTGATGTTTGGAGGACGACGTGGACTGTTTCAGGGTAGATGCTTTTAGAAGGCTGTGAAGGGACTTCCCTGCCTGGTGGTCCAGTGGTGAAGGATCCACCTGCCGAGGAGGCAGGGGGACAGGGTGTTTTCCACCGAACCCCTGATCCGGGACGATGCCACAGGGCTCCGGGCAGGTTCGACACAAACCTACAGAACGGACGGTGCCAGGCGTGAAGGCGAGGGCACACGGCCCGGGGACTCTGGACGAGGGTGACTGACGCGGACGGACACTGCCGTCTCCGTCTCCGTGGAGGTGGGTTGTGGCCAGCACGCTCCTCTGGGGCAGGCTGTTCCTAGGACCGTTGGGGAGCGTGCGCGTGCATGGGAGGAGCAGGGGACCTGAGGGGACTCTCTATCCTCTCTGCTCCACGGGATCCCCGGAACCCTCATCTGCTCCAAGAGAGGATTCGTCCCGTGGAAAGACAGACCCACACGCGAGTGAACCTCATTTCTGGTTCCCTTGGCTTCTGAAAGCGTGACGCTCCGGTTCGTGCGACTCTCTGGCTTTCTGTTCTTCCCGAGATCCCGGCCTGCTCACTGGAAGGACACGAGGAGCCGGATGAGATCTCCCTCTGCACGGCGGCGGCTCCAGCGTGCGCACGTTTCAGCGGCCACGGCTTGCGGACATCGCACCGAGAGCCGAAGCCCCGCCCGGTGGGACAGACGCCTGTTTCCACGACGGGGGAACCGTGCTCGGTGCGGGAAGCCCCATCCTTGCCCCTGCCTGTTCGATCTGCAGGGCCTCTGCAAAGAACACACGCGCCCGATCTCGTGACCGATCCCCTTTTCGGAGCCAGCCCGGGGCGTCGTCTGTTTCCCGGGCCACAGGCACACACTGGCACTGGGGAGTGGTGTCGTTCCTCCTCCTCGTCCTCCTCCTCCTCCTCCTCCTCCTCGTCCTCCTCCTCCTCGTCCTCCTCCTCCTCCTCTCTGCCCCCACCCTTCCCCCCGCATGCAGGCTCCCCCACACCCCCGCCTGGCCCCGGCCCGTCCGGGTCTCCCCCACCCGCAGAAAAGGCCAGGGGACACATGGTCCCAGGACGACGCGGTCGAGAGCCAGTGGCAGTCCGCTGGGATGCGGGGAGGAGAGACGCCCGAGCGTACCTAGGCCGACACTGCCACCGTGTGGGGTGAGAGGCCGGTGCGAGGAGAGCTCAAGAGTTCAGAGGAGGAGGAAGAGGAGCAGGAGGCAGAGAGGGAGGCGGGGGGTGGAGGGGAGGGCCAGGCTGAAGCTGTCTCGGGGGCGATGACGTGGAAGAGAAACGTTCCCCTTCAGAAGGGCGCTCCGAAGAGAGAGCGTTCCGGTGGGACCTTGAGAGCACCTTCAAGCTGGGAGCGGGGTGGGGTGGGGTGGGGTGGGGGAGGGAATCATCCAGACGTAGGAAAGACACCAGGCACAGAAGGCGAGACCGCTTCTTGACCAAAGGGAATCGGATGCTTTTCTGTCCACGTCTGTGCTCCATCCTCAGACTCTCATGGGAATCCAGCCGGCCGGCCGGCCGGCCGGCCGGCCAGCCACCGTCGTGTCGCTCCTTTTCTGTTCTCTCCGTGTTTCATGGCGAGTGAGTGAGAGAGTCTTTCGATGGTTCGCTAGGATGTGTGAATGTCGTGGGACCATGGTACTTGTCAGCCGTGGATGAACAGAACGGCTTCGGCTTTCAGGGTGATCCTGAACTCCCACGCCAAGGGAGGCCTGTGTGTCCCTGTGTGCTGGAGGACACCGTGCTACCCACATCTTGATCTCGGACTGAACACAACCACCGTGGGGAGGGTGTTCGTGGGTTGGCTTCCTTTCCTTTCCCTATGGCGCTCACCTGACCGTCCTGCCCACTCTTTGGATCCTTGATCTCCCCCTCGCCCTCGAGGCCATCGGTCCTTTTCTCTCTCCTCCTCCCGCTCCCCGTCCTCCTACTCACCCTAGTTTCTCCCCCCGCCTCCCCACTCCCCGCCCCTCCACACACACGCAAGTCCCGCTCTTCTCAAATGGACCTCTCACCGACGGCCAACGTTTCCTTTCGCCTTCTTTCCTTCCTCCCGTCCTGCTTCCTTCCCCCCCTCTTTTTTTTTTTTTTTCCCCTCGTGTGTTGTTCCCCCGTTCCTTTTCAGCTGTCCCGACGGTGTTTCCGAGTGCAGCGCATGACACAGAGATCACCAGGATGCATCTAGTGAGGGACCGTCCGTCACCGCTCGGTGTCACGGCAGATGACGTCTGGTGTCGTGACGCGCCCGTGACCCCTGGACTCCCCGGGTGGAAGGTCGCCCCGCGTCCTCTGTCTCCCTCGCCCGTGGCGCTCGTTCGCTCGTTCTCTCCCCCACCCCACCCCCCGCCACCGTCTCCCCCGCTCCCTCCTCTGGCCACCCCTCATGTGTTCCGTGGTGGTCTCTTAGGAGCCTGTTTCTCTTTGGTTCCGTTGTGTTCACGGTGTCTCGTTTGGTAGGTACTGCATGGAAACGACGGCTCTGAGGTATTTCATGGAGCATCATCCCCTCGAAAGGTCTCTCCAAGTTCCTGCAGACTGTGAGATTTCATTCCCTTCTGGTGGTTGAGTCCCATGCCTCTGTGTGCGTGTGTGTGTGTGTGTGTGTGAGTAGATACAGGCGTAGGCACACAGACAGAGAGCTCTCTCCTTCTGCGTGTACGGATGTCTACCTAGGTATGGGGGGGGGGGGTCGATCCCACACATACACACGTCCGTAGCTTCTTTGTCCCCTCCGTGGGCACTCCGTGGAGTGGCTGGGTTGGGTCGAAGGGGGACTCTTTGGTGGAGTGTTCCGAGGGAATCGCAGGACTCTTTTCCCTAGGGATGTGGTTTCTCTCTCTGGGAGGCCCCAGGGGATGAGATGTGATCTCTCTGAGTCCGCCCACGTGTTCCTCAGCGGCAGCAAAGACGCGTTCGATCGATCAGGAGCCACTGTCTTCTGATGTTTCGAACTTGCTGTCGCGATGGCGATTCCAGCTCCTGGGCCTTTCCCCTCCGAACGAGAAGGATCCTGGTCCAGATAAACGCCCCGGGGTGCTTCCGTGAGCCCGCCCCCACCCCCAGCAGCCCCAGCCCAGCCCAGCCCAGCCCAGCCCAGCCCAGCCCTGCCGCTGCTTGGTGTCCTACCTGGTGCTTCCGGGCGTCTGTCTGCTCTCCCCGTCTTTGGAAGGAAGGTGTCTGCTCGGGCCCCCTGCCTGCCCACTTCGCTCATCGGGGGTTGTTTCCCTTTTGGAGCCTGAGTTGTCTGACGCCTTGATCAGTTTTGGACAGAAAAGCCCCTTTTGCAAGATGCTTGCGCTTTCCCCGTATATACCGCGCGCGCACACACACACACGCACACACACACACACACACACACACACACGGATGTGTGTTTCCGTCCGTGTGTGTCTGTGAGTATCTATATGTACATAGATACACCTCTAGATACTCACACGCGCGCACGTAGACATCTACACAGACACGTGGGTATCTGTGCACTTAGGCACATGTACACGGACTTCTATGGACATGTGTGTATACACACGCACGTTCGCATATGCGTTGACGTGTGTGCGCATCTATGCACATGCATCTGCGTCTAGGCACTCTAGACGCACCCGTGCACCTGTATGTGCGTACGTGCACGCATGTCTACTGATAGATACCTGTGTGGATATCGACACATAGACACTCGTACGTCTGGGTGGACCTCTCTACGCGATACGTAGACGTCTGTGGATGTGTCCGTATGTGCGTATGCATGTGTGCATACACGTGTGCATATACGCACGCGGATAGATGCGTCTATGGAAGCATGCACGTACGTGAACGCATATACGTGCACCCACACCGGTGCGTATACATCACACGTATACACACGTGTGCATCTGTATGCGTGGACACGTCCGCCTTGATTTGTATGTGTGCGTCTATGGATACCGACGTATCTGCGCATACGAGCCTGTGTATTCGTGCCTGTGTATATCCGTGTGCGTCTGTGTATATATGCCTGTGTCTACGTATATACACGCAAGCGTACACGCACAGTAGAAACGCCTAGGCATACACGTGCGCACACAGACACGTGCGTGTATGTGAGCATGCCTTCGAACGTGTTTGTTTATACCCGTGGGTGCGCGTATATGTAGACGCGGATATGCGTGCGTATCCATACGGACGCGCGCATACGCACATGTGTATGCGTCTCCCCTCCCCTCCCCTCTCTCCCCCTCCCCCTCCTCCTCTCCCTCCTCCTCTCCCTCTCCCTCTCTCTGACTTTTAAGCAGCCGGAGCAGTTCTAGGACTTGACTGTCCTGCCTGGTGGTTTTGTTTCATTTCCTTTCTGATCGACTTCACAAAGTTATTTATTCATTTAACTGGCTGTTGTCACGGAACACGGGGTTTCCTGAGTGGATCCCTGTTGACTCGGTCCGGTCCTCCTCCCCTCCACGCCCCTCACGCCCCCCCGCCCCCCCCCGCCCCAGCCCCCCCCGCCCCTCCCAACCCCACCCCGCAGCCCTGCCACCCCAGACCTCCCGCCCCCCCCCTCCCGCCTGCCTGCCATTCTGGGGTTTGTGGCCAGTTCAGTGAGTTTGAAATCCATGTTCTCCTGACCTCAAGTGCACTTTCCCCACCCACCGGCGCGTGCTTGGGTTTGTTGTCTTCGGACTTTGTCACGGTCTCTACCCAGGTTGAGTTGCGTCTTCTCTTGGTGGGGGTTCCGAGCGTGTCTCCTCCTCTTCCTTTCTTGCTCCTGGGCTCGCGTGTCTGCGTCTGCTTTCCAAAGTCCTGCTTTGTTCTCCGAGCAGCGCTCGCCTGGTTTCGCTTTGCCGGCCCCTCCCTCTCTCTCTCTCTCTCTCTCTCTCTTTCGGGGGAGGGGGGCCGGGGGAGTCTGCGATGCCGCTCGCTGGTGCCCCTCTCTCCGCCGACCCCGCCTCCGCCCCGAGCCCCCACCGCCCGCCGGCGTCTCCGTGGAATGTCCCCCCCAGCACCCCGGGATCGCGTGGGGGAGTGAGTCTCCTTCGTGGCAGCCTCCTGAGGAGATCCTTCCCAGCGTCTCTCCCTTCCTCCGCGGCCGGGGTCGCGTCGCGTCGCGTCGCTCGGCGGCGGAGGCTCCGGGCCGAGCTCGGGCGTTTGGGCGGCCGGCGCGGTGGCGTCCCCGGCGGCCGGCGACAGCGACCCGTCCTCGGGACGTTCGAGTCGCTTGTCGGGAGCCACCTGGCGGCCGCTTGTATATTGTCCCTCCCCTCTGGAGCTTCCCCTCTGGAGCTTCGGCGAGGCCTCCTTCAGGAGGATTGTGACTCAGCCT
>NW_017189931.1:0-21988 GCF_001704415.2 Capra hircus | reverse complement strand
CTCTGACTCCACTGTTTCTAGCAAGTGCTGTGCCGCCTTGGAAATTGGCCAGGATGATTGAGGCCAGGGAAAAGGAGCAAAAGAAGAAGCAAAAACGTCAAGGAAAATATTGCAAAAGCTAAACGACTGAAAAAGGATTGAAGGAATGTACAGGCTGTGTGTCCAGAGGAAAATTGTTCGGAAAATTATCCATCTTTGAAAGGACCCATTAAGGTTTCTTTTTGGATCTTATGATGGTATTACTAAATGAAGTAATATGAGTGCTTCTGAGTATATGGAGGAATCACATTAGTTTTCACCTGTACTGTAGCAACTTTTTGGCTTCTGTATAGAAGTCTGTTGACAGTTACTGTAATTGACATTTATTTGCTACAAGTTCTTATAACTGACTTTCATTTGCCTTTTTGCAGCTTTTGTATAAATACTAAAATGAAAACATCCTGTGGAGAAAAAGTTGCTTTAGATTATGAACTCTATTCAAATAATGACTTCAAATGGGGTCCTGTTCTGGACAAAGGAGATTAAGAATGTAAAAATCAGAATTGTTCTGAGCAGAAAAGCGTGGTTTGGCTTAAAAGATATATGGTGTGTTACATCTCATCATTATTACTTATTTCTTGGAATAAAATCATTTCTGGTTTCCTCAAAGCAAAATATTATTCAATGAGTGCTTCTATTTTCTGTATTATTCTCATTTTTGCTTTTGAGATACTGGTAATTACCAGATACTCTGCATTTTAAAAAATCTAATTTTATAAAGAATTATCTTGTTATCTTGACTATGTAGAATACCACCTACTGGATATAATAATTTTTGTACTTATGAACATTGCCATATTCTTAGAGATTACTTGAGTAGAGTAATACTATGATTTAAAGCTTAAGAGGAAAAATGCCAAGGCTTGTGGTACCTTGGAACCAGTTTATTCTCACTTGTGCTAAGCAGAATTGTGAAGTAGTTAAAATGTCTTATCAGATAATTTGCTGATTATACAGATACCACTTTTGTTTTTTATTCCATTATTTAATTCATGTGGTAGTGATGTCCTTTACTTTTTGATCAGACAGGTTCACAGTGAAAATTAAAATTTCAAATTTCTTTTAAGGAACTTTTAAAGAGTTACAGTTATGTCATATGTCATAAATGGTAAAGTCTTAACATTTGAAAAATTGTGTTTACACTGTATTAATTGGGTGAAAAAGGTGTAAATTATGTCAAAATGAGAATGTTATAATTAGAAATAAGGAGGTAAAGGAGATTTCCCTTTGGTTAAATAGTATAATTGAAACTTTTTACTCTTTAACATGGCTTTTTTAAATGCATGGTTGATAATTTTATTTGTTGTCAATAACTAATGGCTTATTCATGTTTCCTCACCTCTAATTAAGAATTTTAAATTGCAAAAAATTGTCCAATAATTTTAATTTTAAAATGAAACTAAATATTGAAATAGTTCGATATTTTTAAAAAACAAACCTAGACCAAGATATCACCAAAAAAACAGGAAAATTACAGGCCAATATCACTGATGAACATAGACGCAAAAATCCTCAACAAAACACTAGCAATAGGAGTCCAAAAATTCATTAAATAGGATCATACACCATGACCATGGGGGATTTATCCTAGGGATGCAGGGATTTCTCAGTATCTGCAGATCAAGCAGTGTGATATACCACATCAACAAACTGAAGAATTAAAACCCGTAATAATCTCAACTGAGGCAGAAAAAGCTTTGACAAAATTCAACACCTATTTATAAGGAAAACTCTCCAGAAAGAGGGCATAGAGGGAAAATATCTCAATATAATAAAAGCCACATATGACAAACCTACAGCTAACATCATCCTCAACAGTGAAAAGCTGAGAGCATTTCCTCTAAGATTAGGAACAAGACAAAGATTTCCACTCTCACCACTTTCATTCAACATAGTTTTGGAAGCCTAGCTATGGCAATCAGAAAAGAAAAAGAAATAAAGTGAATCCAAATTGGAAAGGAAGTTAAACTGTCGCTATTTGCAGATGACATGATACTTATACATAGAAAATCCTAACGATACTACAGAAAACTACTAGAACTCATCAATGAATTTGGCAAAGTTATAGATTACAAAATTAATACACAGAAATCTATTGTTTTTCTATATACTAGCAATGAAAGATTAGAAAGAGAAATTAAAGAAACAATCCCATTTACCAACACATCACAAAGAATATAATACCTAGGAATAAACCTACTGAAGGAGACAGAAGACCTGTACTTCGAAAACTATAAGACACTAGTGAAGCAAACTGAGATGACACAAATAAATGGGGAGATGCACCGTGTTCTTGGACTGGAAGAGTCAACATTGTCCAAATGACCGCACTCCCAAGGCAACCTATGGATTCAATGCAATTCCTTTCAAATTACCAACAGCATTTTTCACAGAACTAGAATTTTTAAAAAAAATTCTTAAAATTGGTATGGAGACATAAAAGACCCGAAGAACCAAAGCAACCTCGAAAGAAAAACAGAGCTGGAGGAGTCAGGCTCCCTGACTTCAGACCACACTACAAAGCTATAGTCATCAAAATAGTATGATACTGGCACCAAAAGAGAAATATAGATCAATGGAACAAGATAGGAAGCCCAGAAATAAACCCACACACCTATGGTCAATCGATCTGTGACACTGGGGACAAGACTGTACAATTATGGAAAGACAGTTTCTTCAATAACTGGTACTCGGAAACTGGACAGCTACATGTAAAAAATTAAATTACAATATTCGAAGTTCAAAATGAGACTAAAGACCTAAATGTGAGACCAGACACTATAAAACTCTTAGAGGAAAACATAGGCAGAACACTCTTTGACATAAATTGCAGCAATATCTTTTTTGATCTGCCTCCCAGAGTAATGGAAATAAAAAAATAACAATAAACACATGGGACATAATTAAACTCAAAAGCTTTTTCACACCAAAGGAAACCATCAGTTCAGTTCAGTTCAGTCGCTCAGTCATGTCCGACTCTGCGACCCCATGAATCGCAGCACGCCAGGCCTCACCGTCCATCACCAACTCCCAGAGTTCACTCAGACTCATGTGCATCGAGTCAGTGATGCAAGGAAACCATAAACAAAATGAAAAGACAACCCACAGAATGAGAGAAAACATTTGCAAGTGATGTGGCTGACAAAGAATTAGTCTCCAAAATTTACAAAACAGCTCATGCAGCTCAATATCATCAAAACAAAAACTCAATCAAAAAAATAGGCAGAAGATCTAATAGTCATTTCTCCAGAGAAGACATACAGATGGCCAGGAAGCACATGAAAAGATGTTCAACATCACTAATTATTATAGAAATGCAGAAAAAAACTACATTGAGATATCACCTCATACTAGTGAATATGGTTATTGTCAAAAAAATCCACAAATAAATGCTGGAGAGGGTGTGGAGGGAAGGGAATTCTCCTACACCACTGATGGGAATGTAAATTGGTACAGCCACTATGGAGAAAACTATGGAGGTTCCTTAAAAAACTAAACATAGAGCTACCATATCATCCTGCAATCCCATTCTTGGGCATACATCCAGCAACAAAAACCCAGCACAGCCAAAAATAAAAATAAATAAATATTTAAAAAGAATGAAATAATGCTATTTGCAGCAACATGGACTGACCTAAAGTCTACCATACTGAGTGAAGTAAGTTAGAAAAGTGAAGTATCATATGATATTGCTTATATGTGGAATCTAAAAAAAAAATTTATACAAATGAACTTATTTACAAACAGACTCATAGAGAAGAAACTAGGGTGGGGGAAGAGGGGGAGAAGGGATAGCTAAGGAGTTTAGGAATGACATGTACACACTGCTACATTTTAAATGGTTCACCAACAAGGACCTACTGTATAACACATAGAACTCTGCTCGATATTATCAGTTTAGTTCAGTCACTCAGTCGTGTCCGACTCTTTGCGACCCCATGAATTGCAGCATGCCAGGCCTCCCTGTCCATCACCAACTCCCAGAGTTCACTCAGACTCATGTCCATCGAGTCAGTGATACCATCCAGCCATCTCATCCTCTGTCGTCCCCTTCTCCTCCTGCCCCCAATCCCTCCCAGCATCAGAGTCTTTGCCAATGAGTCAACTCTTCACATGAGGTGGCCAAAGTACTGGAGCTGCAGCTTTAGCATCATTCCTTCCAAAGAAATCCCAGGGCTGATCTCCTTCAGAATGGACTAGTTGGATCTCCTTGCAGTCCAAGGGACTCTCAAGAGTCTTCTCCAGCACCACAGTTCAAAAGCATCAATTCTTCAGTGCTCAGCCTTCTTCACAGTCCAACTCTCACATCCATACATGACCACTGGAAAAACCATAGCCTTGACTAGACGGACCTTAGTCAGCAAAGTAATGTCTCTGCTTTTGAATATGCTATCTAGGTTGGTCATAACTTTTCTTCCAAAGAGTAAGCGTCTTTTAATTTCATGGCTGCAGTCACCATCTGAAGTGATTTTGGAGCCCCCAAAAATAAAGTCTGATACTGTTTCCACTGTTTGCCCATCTATTTCCCATGAAGTGATGGGACCAGATGCCATGATATTAGTTTTCTGAATGTTGAGCTTTAGGCCAACTTTTTCACTCTCCACTTTCACTTTCATCAAGAGGCTTTTTAGTTCCTCTTCACTTTCTGCCATAAGGGTGGTGTCATCTGCATATCTGAGGTTATTGATATTTCTCCTGGCAATCTTGATTCCAGCTTGTATTTCTTCCAGTACAGCAGTTTCTCATGATGTACTCTGCACAGAAGTTAAATAAGCAGGGTGACAATATACAGCCTTGACGTACTCCTTTTCCTATTTGGAACCAATCTGTTGTTCCATGTCCAGTTCTAACTGTTGCTTCCTGACCTGCATACAGATTTCTCAAGAGGCAGGTCAGGTGGTCTGGTATTCCCATCTCTCAGAATTTTCCACAGTTTATTGTGATCCACACAGTCAAAGACTTTGGCATAGTCAACAAAGCAGAAATAGATGTTTTTCTGGAACTCTCTTGCTTTTTCGATGATCCAGGGGATGTTGACAATTTGATCTCTGGTTCCTCTGCCTTTTCTAAAACCAGCTTGAACATTAGGGAGTTCATGTATTGCTGAAGCCTGGCTTGGAGAATTTGGGGCATTACTTTACTAGCATGTGAGATGAGTGCAATCATGCGGCAGTTTGAGCATTCTTTGGGATTACTCTTTTTTTGGGATTGGAATGAAGGCTGACCTTTTCCAGTCCTGTGGCCGCTGCTGAGTCTTCCAAATTTGCTGGCATATTGAGTGCAGCACTTTCCCAGCATCATCTTTCAGGATTTGAAATAGCTCAACTGGAATTCCATCACCTCCACTAGCTTTGTTCGTAGTGATGCTTTCTAAGGCTCACTTTACTTCACATTCCAGGATGTCTGGCTCTAGATGAGTGATCACACCATCGTGATTATCTGGGTCGTGAAGATCTTTTTTGTACAGTTCTTCTGTGTATTCTTGCCACCTTTTCTTAATATCTTCTGCTTCTGTTAGGTCCATACCATTTCTGTCCTTTATCAAGCCCATCTTTGCATGAAATGTTCCCTTGGTATCTCTAATTTTCTTGAAGAGATCTCTAGTCTTTCCCATTCTGTTCTTTTCCTCTATTTCTTTGCATTGATTGCTGAAGAAGGCTTTCTTATCTCTTCTTGCTATTCTCTGGAACTCTGCATTCAGATGCTGATATCTTTCCTTTTCTCCTTTGTTTTTCACCTCTCTTCTTTTCACAGCTATTTGTAAGCCCTCCCCAGACAGCCATTTTGCTTTTTTGCATTTCTTTTCCATGGGGATGGTCTTGATCCCTGTCTCCTGCTCAATATTATACAACAACCTAAATGGGAAAGAATTTGAAAAGAAACAAATATGTGTATAATTGAATTACGTTGCTATACACCTGAAACTAACACATCATTATTAATTACCTATACTCCAATATCAGAGAAGGCAATGGCAACCCACTCCAGTACTCTTGCCTGGAAAATCCCATGGATGGAGGAGTCTGGTAGGCTGCAGTCCATGGGGTCGCTAGGATTCGGACAAGACTGAGCGACTTCACTTTCACTTTTCACTTTTATGCACTGGAGAAGGAAATGGCAACCCACTCCAGTGTTCTTGCCCGGAGAATCCCGGGGACAGGGGAGCCTGGTGGGCTGCCATCTATGGGGTCACACAGAGTCGGACACGACTGAAGTGACTTAGCAAGAACACTGGAGTGGGTTGCCATTTCCTTCTCCAGCATACTCCAATATATAATAAAAAGTTAAGCAAACAAATAAAGGGAGGCCCAGAATAAGAGCTCAGGTGAGGGCCTGTTTGATATTACTAAAAGCCTCTTCTTGTTCCACAGTCCAAAGTAATGGTTCTGTATCTGGGCATTTAGTGGCTTCATATAGATTGGAATTTAAATTCCACGAAATTCTACCATGCCTAAGAAGGTACAAATATGTTTATCTTTGGGATGTTTAGGCCTAACATAGCTTGTTTTCTATCTGGAAATAACTGTCTACTTCCAGGGTTTATAACATATCCCAAATATTTAAACTGTTGCTTTGAGATTTGTGCCTTTATGTGGGAGACCCTTTAGTCCCAGGCCTCAGGGAAATCAAAGACTTCAAGGGCATTCTGATCTGAGGTCTCCATTGTGGGGCTACATATTAACATATCATCCACACACTGTGGAATCATCCTTCTTTTAGGTGTATTTCCTTCTGTTCCTTTCCTAGGGCCTGGGAGAACAAGCGTGGGCTGTCCTGAAACCCCTGAAGCTATACTGTCCGGGTATATTCTTGCATTTGGCCTGAGTAAGGGTTAGTCCACTCAAAGGCAAAGAGACCGTGATGAACAGCGAACTGGGGTGAAAAAAGAAGGCGTTCTGGAGGTGGACCACAGTAAACCATTAGGCGTCTCTAGGAAGCTTGACTAATATAAGGGTTGCCCAAGAGGCGATGTACAGGGGCCACTGCATCACTTACCGCTCTAAGGTCTCGTTCCATTTGATAGTCCCCGTTTGACTTAACAACTGGCAGAATAGGGGTATTGCTGGGAGACCGACAGGGCACTAAGAGGCCATGTTTTAAGAATTTATCTATGAAGGCTGCAAATCCTTTTTGCTTCCAACTTTATGGGATACTGTCTCTTGTCAGAATAAGTGACTTCTGCCTTAAAGCTAGTTTTTACAGGTTGGGCATTTATAGCCTTTCCAGGGATTCCTTTGTCTCAAACTGTGGGGTTTACTGTGTGTAGAATACGGCTGGGAAAAAGCCCTTGTTCCTCTAGCTGATTTAGAGTCAAGAAAAGGGGCTGCCTGGTGCCTCCGAGTCCTAACATGGCTCTGAAGGAGCCCACATGGTCTCTCCCCAGCAGTGGGGCAGGACTGCTGCTATGTGGCCGCTCAGTCGTGTCCAACTCTTTGTGACCTCGTGGACTGTAGCCCACTAGGCTCCTCTCTCCATGGGATTCTCCACGCAAGAATATGGGAGTGGACTGCCATTTCCTTCTCCAAGGGGTAGGACACTCAGGCACAACTAAAAAGGCATGTGAAGCCACTGTCCAAATTGGCGAGTGAAAAGGCCCAGTGAAGTAATGGGTGCAAGGCTTTCCACTGACATCACTCAATGTATAGCTTTTAGAGGAGAGGCCCAGTATGAGAGATTAGGACAGACTGAGTAGCTTCTGTATCAGGTAAAAAAAAATGGATTTTCTCACCTGCTACATCAAAAACCACCCAAGGCTCCTCAGTGGAGATAGATATCTTATGTGGGAGGAAGGTACCAGGCTTCCTTGGTCACCTAGCATGGCCACCTCAGGAATGGGCATCCTCTTCCCCTTTGAACCAGGAAAGGTTCCACTTCCAATGACCTTGGAAGCGTGTTTGAAGACTGGGCATGGACCAGTCTGGGCATGGACCAGGGGACTCCTTTCTGGTATGTACAGGCCCAGTGGCCAGCTGACTTGCATTTGAAGCCCTTGCTGGGTTTTGTTTTTGTTTTACGGTTTAATAACTTTACTGGACAATGAGCAGTTAGTTCTCATCCACATTAACTGTAGATTTTGAAAGTGGTGACAGGTACATAGGTAACCAACATATAGAGCTTCTTTGGTGAATCTTCACTATATTTTCAGGACAATCACACACAGATACGATATGGGACACTTCTTATTCCTTTGGCCCAGGCAACTTTGTTGAACCTGGTGTCAGTGCGTACATCTGGGGTTCCCATCTCCTTCATGGAAACTTTCTGGATTTCTCTGAGTGCCTATGGGGCACGCTTTCAGAAACCCACTCCATGGCTATGCTTGTGAATGTTAATAGTGTATTCTCTGGTCACTACCTTATTGATAGCAGACCAGCCCTTCTTCTTGCTGCCCCTCTTTGCTGGTGCCATCCTGCCAAGCCAGGGTTGGAAAGGAAATCCCTTGCTGGTTTACCTTCAAATGACTGCTTAAACTTCCTTGGCTCCCTTGGGTAGCCCTGAGGTTGCAAGGCGTGACTGACGGCAACAGCCATCAGCTAAGTGTGAACCCTGGTCTGCCTATTTTCACATTGCTTCTTTCTTCCTCCTCAACTTGATCTCGATTATTAAATACCACAAAGGCTACCTACCTCTAGGGGTTTTGCGGGCATAATATCAGGGTTGGACTGGCTGAGAAAATGTTGTAGAAGCAGAGGTTGACACTCAGGAGTAGGAGGATCAATGTTACTAAATTTTCTAAAAGGTTCATAAGCTGTCCCTGAAAGAGAGCTGAATTTTCTTTTTCTTCTTGGTTCACTCCTTTAAACTTTTTATAATCAACTGGCCTTTTTTATACACTTTCTCATCCCTTCTAATACACATTGGATCATGTGGTTCCTTGGCTTTTGCTCCCTCCAAGGAATTATGTTCTCAAATGGGCTCCTAGCTTAGAAGAGGATCCTCCCATGTTGAGTAGACTGCAACTGGTAAAGAGCATTCCTAGAAGTGAATTTCAGCATCGCACAGACATTTACTAGGAGGGTTTTGCCAGAAGTGGGTCGGAGTGTCCTCCAAATTCCCTTCTTGCTGCTAAGTCGCTTCAGTCGTGTCCAACTCTGTGTGACCCCATAGACGGCAGCCCACCAGGCTCCCCCGTCCCTGGGATTCTCCAGGCAAGAACACTGGAGCGGGTTGCCATTTCCTTCTTCAATGCATGAAAGTGAAAAGTGAAAGGGAAGTTGCTCAGTCATGTCCGACTCTTCACGACCCCATGGACCACAGCCTACCAGGCTCTTCTGTCCATGGGATTTTCCAGGCAAGAGTTCTGGAGTGGGGTGCCATCGCCTTCTCCGAAATTCCCTTCTTACCCAATGGGATTTTGAGTGTCCTCTACTCTCCCAACTGGAGAGTCTCTGATTAACTGGACGTCTAACTAGGCATTGCTGGTTGACTTGGCCTCTTTCACAAGGGTCATGGGCAGGGGGAGGTTTGTACCAGGGCACTGCCAGGACTCTGCCTGAGGGGGTCTATGTCTTTAAAGCTTATGCCCTATAGTAAGTTTCCTTATGCTCGAGGTGCCTTCCCCGAGACTGAGCATCTATAAAGTTTATAATGTGGGCTTCTGGGCAGCATCCACCTAAAAGGCTGTCCTAAGCAGTGTATCGGCTGCCAAGGCCTGAAGTGAAGTGGGTCCTAGCAAAAAGGAGGAACTGGAGTTGGGAGCAAAGGAAAACGCCACAGGGGTCAAGAACTGAATTCCTAGGGAGGCGGTCCTAAGATGGCGGAGGAATAGGGTGGGGAGACCACTTTCTCCCCCAAAAATTCATTAAAAGAACATTTAAACGCTGAGTAAATTCCACAAAACAACTTCTGAATGACGGCAGAGGACATCAGGCACCCAGAAAAGCAGCCCATTGTCTTCAAAAGGAGGTAGGAAAAAATATAAACGACAAAAAAAGGGACAAAAGAGGTAGGGACGGAGCTCCATTCCGGGAAAGAGAGGTTTCCACACACCAGGAAACACTCTCACTGCCGAGTCTGTGGCAAGCCTTAGGAGCACAGAGGGCAACATAACAAGGAGGGAAAAAAAATAAATAATTAAACCCCACAGATTACGAGCCCAACGGTAACTCCTCCAGCGGAGAAGCAGCGCAGACGCCTGCACCCACCACTGGCAAGCGGGGGCTGGGCAGGGAGGCGCGGGCTGCATCGCTTAGAGTAAGGAGCTGGCCTGAATGCTCCGAGGGCAATCAGGGCGAACTAACTTGGCCTAGCAAACCAGACTGTGGGATAGCTGCCACGCGAAAAGCCAGCCCTAACCTAAGACACCGCCAGGCCCGCGCACAGAACAAAGGACTGAACAGAGATAGCCGGCTGCAGACCTTCCCCCTCCGGTGACAGGCAGCCAGAGCCGGAAGGGGGCAATCGCAGCCCCAGAGAGGCATTATCTACAAAACTGTAAGCAGGCTTCTTTGCTAAGACTTCTTGGGGTTCTGGACGGTCAACATCCGCCTGAGAAGGTGCGCCGGTTGTACACCCAGAAAACCTAGCAGCAGGGACGGGGGAGGCGATAAGTCGCAGCGACCGCGCTCGCCAAACACCTCATCACCTGAGCTGCTCGGACCTGGAAACGGCACAAAACGCAGGCCCAACCGAGTCTGTGCCTCTGAGGACTACCTGAGTGCCTGAACCTGAGCGGCTTAGACCTGGGAGGTGCATGCAGCCCAGGGCCGGCCTTGGACGGTTCCCGGCGGACCAACCTAGAGCCTGAGCAGCGTGGGCAGGGAGGGTATACGTGCCGTGAGCGGGGGCAGGCCCAGTGAGGCTGAGGCACTGCGAGCACACGCCAGTGTTATTTGTTTGCAGCGTCCCTCCCTCCCCACAGTGCGACTGAACAAGTGAGCCTAAAAAAAGTGTCCCACAGCCCCCTTTGTGTCACGGCGGAAATCAGACACTGAAGAGACCAGCAAACAGAAGAAGCTAAAACAGAGGGAAGCGCCTTGGAAGTGACAGGTGCAATAGACTAAAACCCTGTTGTTAGTACCGACTACATAGGAAGAGGCCTATAGATCTTGAGAAATACAAGCTGGACCAAGGAACTATCTGAAAATGAACTGACCCCACAATACCCGCAACAACACCAGAGAAAGTCCTAGATATATTTTTACTATTTTTACGATTATTCTTTTTCTTTAATTTTTTTTAATTTTTAAGTCCTCTATTACTCCTTTAATTTTCACTTTTATAACCTACTATTACTTTGCAAAAAAAAAAGACCCTATTTTTTAAAAGCAAACTTCATATATATATATATGTTTAATAATTTTTGTGACTTTGTTTTTCTTTTTTTCTCTTTTTTTTTTCTTTTCTTTAATATTGTATTTTTGAAATTCCAAACTGTACTCTAGATTTCTAATCTTTGCTTTTTGGTATTTGTTATCAATTTTGTACCTTTAAGAACCCAATCTTCAGTACCCATTTTTACTTGGGAGCGAGAATACTGGCTTGACTGCTGTCTCCTCCTTTAGACTCTCTGTTTTCTCCACCAGGTCGCCTCTGTCTCCTCCCTCCCCCTTCTCTTCTTTACCCAACTCTGTGAATTTCTGTGTGTTTCAGACGGTGGAGAACACCCAGGGAACAGATTACTGGCTGGATCTGTCTCTCTCCTTTTGATTTCCCCCTTTTATCCTCTTGGCCACCTCTGTCTCCTTCCTCCCTCTTCTCTTCTCTGTATAATTCCATGAATATCTCTGAGTGGTCCAGTTGTGGAGTGCACATAAGGAAGTGATTACTGGCTAGCTTGCTCTCTCCTCTTTTGATTCCACTTCATCTCATTCAGGTCACCTCTAACTCCCTCCTCCCTCTTCTTTTCTCCATGTAACTCTGTGAACCTCTCTGGGTGTCCCTCACTGTGGAGAAACTTTTCATCTTTAACCTAGATGTTTTATCAACGGTGCTGTATAGGAGAAGTCTTGACACTACTGTACAAATAAGACTGAAAACCAGAAGCAGGAGGCTTAAGTCCAAACCCTGAGAACATCAGAGAACTCCTGACTCCAGGGAACATTAATTGACAGGAGCTCATCAAACGCCTCCATACCTACGCTGAAACCAAGCACCACCCAAGGGCCAACAAGTTCCAGAGCAAGACATACCACACAAATTCTCCAGCAACACAGAGCTGAGCTCCAATATACAGGCTGCCCAAAGTTACTCCAAAACCATTGACATCTCATAACTCATTGCTGGACACTTCATTGCACTCCAGAGAGAATAAATCCAGCTCCACCCACCAGAACACTGACACAAGCTTCCCTAACCAAGAAACCTTGACAAGACACCTGTACAACCCCACCCACAGTGAGGAAACTCCACAATAAAGAGAACTCCACAAACTGCCAGAATACAGAAAGGCCACCCCAAATGCAGCAATATAAACAAGATGAAGAGACAGAGGAATACCCAGCAGGTAAAGGAACAGGATAAATGCCCACCAAACCAAATAAAACAGGAAGAGATAGGGAATCTACCTGATAAAGAATTCCAAATAATGATAGTGAAAATGATCCAAAATCTTGAAATCAAAATGGAATTACAGATAAATAGCCTGGAGACAAGGATTGAGAAGATGCAAGAAAGGTTTAACAAGGACCTAGAAGAAATAAAAAAGAGTCAATATATAATGAATAACACAATAAATGAGATCAGAAACACTCTGGAGGCAACAAATAGTAGAATAACAGAGGCAGAAGATAGGATTAGTGAATTAGAAGATAGAATGGTAGAAATAAATGAATCAGAAAGGAAAGAAGAAAAACAAAAGAAATGAGGACAATCTCAGAGACCTCCAGGACAGTGTTAAATGCCCCAACATTCGAATCATAGGAGTCCCAGAAGAAGAAGACAAAAAGAAAGACCACGAAAAAATACTTGAGATAATAGTTGAAAACTTTCCTAAAATGGGGAAGGAAATAATCACCTAAGTCCAAGAAACCCAGAGAGTCCCAAACAGGATAAACCCAAGGCGAAACACCCCAAGACACATATTAATCAAATTAACAAAGATCAAACACAAAGGACAAATATTAAAAGCAGCAAGGGAAAAACAACAAATAACATACAAGGGGATTCCCATAAGGATAACAGCTGATCTTTCAATAGAAACTCTTCAAGCCAGGAGGGAATGGCAAGACATACTTAAAGTGATGAAAGAAAATAACCTACAGCCCAGATTACTGTACCAGCAAGGATCTCATTCAAATATGAAGGAGAAATCAAAAGCTTTACAGACAAGCAAAAGCTGAGAGAATTCAGCACCACCAAACCAGCTCTCCAACAAATGCTAAAGGATATTCTCTAGACAGGAAACACAAAAAGGGTGTATAAACTCAAATCCAAAACAATAAAGTAAATGGCAACAGGATCATACTTATCAATAATTACCTTAAACGTAAATGGGTTGAATGCCCCAACCAAAAGACAAAGACTGGCTGAATGGATACCAAAATAAGACCCCTATATAGGTTGTCTACAAGAGACCCACCTCAAAACAGGGTACACATACAGACTGAAAATGAAGGGCTGGAAAAAGATTTTCCATGCAAATAGAGACCAAAAGAAAGCAGGAGTAGCAATACTCATATCAGATAAAATAGACTTTAAAACAAAGGCTGTGAAAAGAGACAAAGAAGGACACTACATAATGATCAAAGGATCAATTCAAGAAGAAGATGTAACAGCTATAAATATATATGCACCCAACATAGGAGCACCACAACATGTAAGACAAATGCTAACAAGTATGAAAGGGGAAATTAACAATAACACAATAATAGTGGGAGACCTTAATACCCCACTCACACCTATGGACAGATCAACTAAACAGAAAATTAACAAGGAAACACAAACTTTAAATGATACAATAGACCAGTTAGACCTAATTGATATCTATAGGACATTTCACTCCAAAACAATGAATTTCACCTTTTTCTCAAGCACACATGGAACCTTCTCCAGGATAGATTACATCCTGAGCCATCAATCTAGCTTTGGTAAATTCAAAAAAATTGAAATCATTCCTAGCATCTTTTCTGACCACAATGCAGTAAGATTAGATCTCAATTACAGGAGAAAAACTATTAAAAATTCCAACATATGGAGGCTAAACAACACGCTGCTGAATAACCAACAAATCACAGAAGAAATCAAAAAAGAAATCAAAATTGCATAGAAACAAATGAAAATGAAAACACAACAACCCAAAACCTGTGGGACACTGTAAAAGCAGTGCTAAGGGGAAAGTTCATAGCAATACAAGCATACCTCAAGAAACAAGAAAAAAGTCAAATAAATAACCTAACTCTACACCTAAAGCAACTACAAAAGGAAGAAATGAAGAAGCCCAGGGTTAGTGGAAGGAAAGAAATCTTAAAAATTAGGGCAGAAATAAATGCAAAAGAAACAAAAGAGACCATAGCAAAAATCAACAAAGCCAAAGCTGGTTCTTTGAAAGGATAAATAAAATTGACAAACCATTAGCCAGACTCATCAAGAAACAAAGAGAGAAAAATCAAATCAATAAAATTAGAAATGAAAATGGAGAGATCACAACAGACAACACAGAAATACAAAGGATCATAAGAGACTACTATCAGCAATTATATGCCAATAAAATGGACAACATGGAAAAAATGGACAAATTCTTAGAAAAGTACAATTGAACCAGGAAGAAATAGAAAATCTTAACAGACCCATTACAAGCATGGAAATTGAAACTATAATCAGAAATCTTCCAGCAAACAAAAGCCCAAGTCCAGACAGCTTCACAGCTGAATTCTACCAAAAATTTAGAGAAGAGCTAACACCTATCCTCCTCAAACTCTTCCAGAAAATTGCAGAGGAAGGTCAACTTCCAAACTCATTCTACGAGGCCGCCATCACCCTAATACCAAAACCTGACAAAGATGCCACAAAAAAAGAAAACTACAGGCCAATATCACTGATGAACATAGATACAAAACTCCTTAACAAAATTCTAGCAATCAGAATCCAACAACACATTAAAAAGATCATACACCATGACCAAGTGGGCTTTATCCCAGGGATGCAAGGATTCTTCAATATCCGCAAATCAATCAATATAATACACCACATTAACAAATTGAAAAATAAAAGCCATATGATTATCTCAATAGATGCAGAGAAAGCCTTTGACAAAATTCAACATTCATTTATGATAAAAACCCTCCAGAAAGCAGGAATAGAAGGAACATACCTCAACATAATAAAAGCTATATATGACAAACCCACAGCAAACATTATCCTCAATGGTGAAAAATTGAAAGCATTTCCCCTAAAGTCAGGAACAAGACAAGGGTGCCCACTTTCACCACTACTATTCAACATAGTTCTGGAAGTTTCGGCCACAGCAATCAGAGCAGAAAAAGAAATAAAAGGAATCCAAATTGGAAAAGAAGAAGTAAAACTCTCACTGTTTGCAGATGACATGATCCTCTACATGGAAAACCCTAAAGAGTCCACCAGAAAATTACTAGAGCTAATCAATGAATATAGTAAAGTTGCAGGATATAAAATCAACACACAAAAATCCCTTGCATTCCTATACACTAATAATGAGAAAATGAAAGAGAAATTAAGAAAAAAATTCCATTCACCATTGCAACAAAACGAATAAAATACTTAGGAATATATCTACCTAAAGAAACTAAAGACCTATATATAGAAAACTATAAAACACTGGTGAAAGAAATCAAAGAGGACACTAATAGATGGTGAAATATACCATGTTCATGGATCAGAAGAATCAATATAGTGAAAATGAGTGTATTACCCAAAGGAATCTATAGATTCAATGCAATCCCTATCAAGCTACCAACGGTATTTTTCACAGAGCTAGAACAAATAATTTCACAATTTGTATGGAAATACAAAAAACCGCGAATAGCCAAAGCAATCTTGAGAAACAAGAATGGAACTGGAGGAATCAACCTGCCTGACTTCAGGCTCTACTACAAAGCCACAGTCATCAAGACAGTATGGTACTGGCACAAAGACAGAAATATAGATCAATGGAACAAAATAGAAAGCCCAGAGACAAATCCACACACCTATGGACAACTTATCTTTGACAAAGGAGGCAAGAATATACAGTGGATTAAACACAATCTCTTTAACAAGTGGTGCTGGGAAAACTGGTCAACCACTAGTAAAAGAATGAAACTAGAACACTTTCTAACACCAGACACAAAAATAAACTCAAAATGGATTAAAGATCTAAACGTAAGACCAGAAACTATAAAACTCCTAGAGGAGAACATAGGCAAAACACTCTCTGACATACATCACAGCAGGATCCTCTATGACCCACCTCCCAGAATACTGGAAATAAAAGCAAAAATAAACAAATGGGACCTAATTAAACTTAAAGCCTTCTGCAAAACAAAGGAAAGTATAAGCAAGGTGAAAAGACAGCCTTCAGAATGGGAGAAAATAATAGCAAATGAAGCAGCTGACAAACAACTAATCTCAAAAATATATAAGCAACTCCTGCAGCTCAATTCCAGAAAAATAAATGACCCAATCAAAAAATGGGCCAAAGAACTAAACAGACATTTCTCCAAAGAAGACATACAGATGGCTAACAAACACACGAAAAAATGGTCAACATCACTCATTATCAGAGAAATGCAAATCAAAACTACATTGAGGTACCATTTCATGCCAGTCAGAATGGCTGCGATCCAAAAGTCTACAAGCAATAAATGCTGGAGAGGGTGTGGAGAAAAGGGAACCCTCTTACACTATTGGTGGGAATGCGAACTAGTACAGCCACTATGGAGAACAGTGTGGAGATTCCTTAAAAAACTGGAAACAGAACTGCATATGACCCAGCAATCCCACTTCTGGGCAAACACACCAAGGAAATCAGAATTGAAAGATATATGTGTACCCCAATGTTCATCGCAGCACTGTTTCTAACAGCCAGGACATGGAAGCAACCTAGATATCAATCAGCAGATGAATGGATAAGAAAGCTGTGGTACACATACACAATGGAGTATTACTCAGCCATTAAAAAGAATACATTTGAATCAGTTCTAATGAGGTGGATGAAACTGGAGCCTATTATACAGAGTGAAGTAAGCCAGAAAGAAAAACACCAATAGAGTATACTAACGCATATATATATGGAATTTAGAAAGATGGTAACGATAACCCTGTATACGAGACAGCAAAAGAGACACAGATGTATAGAACAGTCTTTTGGATTCTGTGGGAGAGGGAGAGGGTGGGATGATTTAGGAGAATGGCATTGAAACATGTATAATATCATAAATGAAACGAATCGCCAGTCCAGGTTCGATGCATGATACTGGATGCTTGGGGCTGGTGCACTGAGATGACCCAGAGGGATGGTACGGGAAGGGAGGAGGGAGGGGGATTCAGGATGGGGAACACGTGTATACCTGTGGCAGATTCTTATTGATGTATGGCAAAACCAATACAAATATTGTAAAGTAATTACCCTCCAATTAAAATAAATTTCTATTAAAAAAAACCTGAATTCCTAGAGGCGGGAGTATTCCTATAGGGGATTTTTGGACAAAGAGTAAGGTAAGACATTAGACAGCAGAAGAACCCCAAACCCTCTCCCCTATTTGTTTGGTGGCTATCATAAAATTGAGAAGAGTCTGATGATTCCATCCATCTAACATAGGCAACAGCGAGTCTGGACAGTGTTTCCCATGTAATTTAACGCACTAGTACTGCTGCTGCTGCTGCTGCTGCTAAGTCGCTTCAGTCGTGTCCAACTCTCTGCAACCCCACAGACAGCAGCCCACCAGGCTCCCCCGTCCCTGGGATTCTCCAGGCAAGAACACTGGAGTGGGTTGCCATTTCCTTCTCCAGTGCATTAAGTGAAAAGTGAGAGTGAAGTCGCTCAGTCATGTCTGACTGTTAGCGACCCCATGGAGTAGTTTAGGACCTCTCTTTGGGATGCTCCTGGGTCCCTTTAAAGCACCCCAAAGTCAGCTGAAGATCAAAAGAACTTTAATTTGAATTTCACATTTGGGAAGCCTGTCAAAAATTTCACAAAGCTTTCATGGCTACGCTATGCAGTTTGTGAAATCTTCTCTGATCAGGGATCAAGCCCGTGTCCCCTGCAGCACAGGCACAGAGCCCTCACCACAGGACTGCCAGGAGCTCCCTTCAGAAAGTTTTCAAACACTTGGTTATATAGGATCATAAGTCGCTGTGAAACAATGAGGTAAGGTGGAAAAAATATTTCAAGACTAAATAGGGATTATGTAAAGGCACCCACTCCGGTATTCTTGGGCTTCCCTGGTGGCTCAGCTGGTAAAGAATCTGCCTGTAATGCAGGTGACCTGGATTCAATCCCCGGGTTGGGAAGCTCCGCTGGAGAAGGGAAAGGCCACCCACTCCAGTATTCTGGCCTGGAGAATTCAAGCGACTCAGTCCATGGGGTCGCAAAGGGTCGGAGAGGACTGAGCGACTTTCACTTCACTTCAAAGGCACAGAAACTCATACCTTTTATCAAAAGCAGCATTCCAGGAAAACTCTGTTCTCCTGTGAGACAGAGAAGCAAATCCAGTTCTGTATCAGCCTACTATTAATAAAATCCATTTCCCTGATTAAATTTAATCCAACCTTAGAAAATCCTGACCAAATCCAAGACTTATCAGAATGTTCCTTTTTCTGCAAACTTTTTGCAACTTTCTGTAGCCATGTTATTTTGTCACTTATTTTCTTTTAAAATTTATTTTAATTGAAGGATAATTGCTTTACAATATTGTGTTGGTTTCTGCCATACATCAACATGAATCAGCCATAGGTATACGTATGTTTCCTCACTCCTGAATCTCCCTCCCACCTCGCCCACCCTCTAGGTTGTCACAGATTCCCGGTTTGAGTTCCCTGAATCATAGAACAAATTCCCACTGGCTATCCACTGCAAGGAGATCCAGCCAGTCAATCCTAAAGGAAATCAGTCCTGAATATTCATTGGAAGGACTGATGCTGAAGTGGAAACTCCAAAACTTTGGCCACCTGATGCGAAGAACTGACTCATTGTAAAAGACCCTGAGGCCGGGTAAGACTGAAGGCAGGAGAAGGGGACAACTGAGGATGAGATGGTTGCTTGGCATGACTGACTCGAGGGACATGAGTTTGAGTAAGCTCTGGGAGTTGGTGATGGACAGGGTGGCCTGGCGTGCTGCAGTCCACGGTGTTGCAGAGTCGGACACAACTGAGCACCTGAACTGAACGGATCCACTTTACATACGGCAGTGTAATGCATTTCCACGCTACTGCCTACATTTGTCCCACTCTCTCCTTCCCGTCTCCCCATGTCCGTAAGTTTGTTCTCTATGTCTGCACCTCCACTGCTGACCTGCAAATAAGTTCATCAATACCATATTTCTAGATTCCATATATACTCATTAAAATATTATCTTTTTCTCTTTCTGACTTACTTCACTCTGTATAATAGGCTCTAGGTTCATCCACCTTATTTGCACTGACTCAAATGTGTTCTTTTTTATGGCTGGGTAATATGGCTAGTACACATAATATTGTGTATATACATATACACCACAGCTTCTTTATTCATTCATCTGTAAGTGGACATCTAAGTTGCTTCCATGCACTAGCTATTGTAAACAGTGCTGCCAATGAACATTGGGATCCATGTTTTATTCAGTTATGGTTTTCTTAGGGTATATGTCCAGTAAGAGGACTGTTGGATCAAATGGCAGTGTTATTCCCCGTTTTTAAAGGAATCTCCATAGTGTCTTCCATAGTGGTTGTATCGATATACCTTCCCACCAACAGTGCAAGAGGGTTCCCTTTTCTCCACACCCTCTCCAGCATTTATTGTTTGTAGATTTTTTGATGACGGACATTCTGATCAGTGTGAGGGGTATTTCATTGTAGTTTTGACTTGCATTTCTCTAATAATGAGTGATGCTGAGCATATTTTCATGTGTTTATTACCCATCTGTATGTCTTCTTTGGAGAAATGTCTGTTTAGATTTTTGCCCACTTTCTGATTGGGTTGTTTGCTTTTCTGGTATTGAGTTGCATGAGCAGCTTGTGTATTTTAGAAATCAATCTTGTCAGTTGCTTCATTTTCTATTATTTTCTACTATTCTGAGGGTCATCTTTTCACCTTACTTATAGTTTCTTTTGCTGTGCAAAGCCTCTGCGTTTAATTAGGTCTCACTTGTTTACTTCCATCACTCTAGGAAGTGGGTCATAGAGAAGCTCGCTATGATGTATGTCATAGTGTTCTGCCTATGTTTTCCTCTGAGAGTTTTATAGTTTCTGGCCTTACATTTAGGTCTTTAATCCATTTTTAGTTTATTTCTGTTTATGGTGTTAGGAAGTGTTCCAATTTCATTGTTTTACATGTAGCTGTCCAGTTCTCCCTGCACCACTTATTGAAGAGGCTATCTTTGCGCCATTGTATATTCCTGCCCCCTTTGTAAAAAACAAAGTACCCATAGGGGTGTGGGTTTATCTCTGGGCTCTCTATCTTGTTCCTTTGGTCTATATTTCTGTTTTTGTACCAGTACCATACTGTCATGATGACTATAGCTTTGTAGTATAGTCTGAAGTTAGGAAGGTTGATTCTTCAGCTCCATTTTTTTTTTAATTGGAGGCGAATTAATTTACAGTATTGTGGTGGTTTTGGCCATACATTGACATGAATCAGCCATGGGTGTACATATGTCCCCCCATCCTAAACCCCCCTCCCACCTCCCTCCCTACCCAATCTCTTGGGTTGTCCCAGAGAACCGGTTTTGAGTGCCCTGCTTCATGCATCAAACTTGCACTGGTCATCTATTTTACATATGATAATATACATGTTTCAATGCTATTCTCTAATCACCCCACCCTCGCCTTCTCCCACAGAGTCCAAAAGTCTGTTCTTTACATCTGTGTCTCTTTTCTCCAGCTCCATTCTTCTTTCTCAAGATTACTTTGGCTATTCAGGGTCTCTTGTGTTTCCATATAAACTGTGAAATTTTTCTTTCTAGTTCTTTGAAAAATGCCATTGGTAATTTGATAGTGATTGCAATGAATCTGTAGATTGCATTTGGTAGTATAATCACAATGTTGATTCTTCCAACTCAGGAACATGGACTATCTCTCCATCTGTTTATGTCATCTTGATTTCTTTTATCAGTGTTTTATAGTTTTCTGCATACAGCTCTTTTGTCTCCTTAGGGTAGGTTTATTTCTAGATATTTTATTCCTTTTGTTGCAATGGTAAATGGGATTGGTTCCTTAATTTCTTTTTCTGATTTTTCATTGTTAGTGTATAGGAACAAGTGATCTATGTATTCATTTTGTATCCTGTGACTTTACTAGATTCACTGATTAGCTCTAGTAATTTTCTGATAATGTCTTTAGGGTTTTCTATGTATAGTATCTTATCAGCAAACAGTGAGAGTTTTACTTCTTTTCTGTTAAGAAGCTTTACTTCTTTTCTTTTCTTTAATCTTGTTCTGGATTCCTTTTACTTCTTTTTCTTCTCTGATTGCCATAGTTAGGACTTGCGGAACTCTGTTGAGTAACAGTGGCAAGAGTGTGCACCCTTGTCTTGTTCCTGAACTTAGAAAGAATGCTTTCAGTTTTACACCATTGAGAATAATGTTTGCTGTAGGTTTTACCATATATGGGCTTTATTATGTTGAGATTTTGGGTCATCATGGTTCCTTTTTGCCCATTTTGAAGTTTTTATCATAAATGGGTACTGAATTTTGTCAAAATCTTTTTCTGCATCTATTGAAATTATCATGTGAGTTTTATCTTTCAATTTGTAATATGGTATATATCACATTGATTAATTTGCATATATGGAGGAATCCTTGCATCCCTGAGATAAACCGCGACTTGACCATTGGTGCATGATCTTTTTAATGTGTTGTTG
>NW_017189930.1:0-22035 GCF_001704415.2 Capra hircus | reverse complement strand
AAAAAAGAGAAATTGAATTCGGGCAATGGATCTAGGGCACCACTCTGGGGGAATGCCCGGGTCACGCTCAGGACTTTGCACCAGCTGTTGCCCCTGCCTGAGATGCCATTCTCTTCTGCCTGGCTAGCTCCTACCTTTGTTCAAGTCTCAACTTTCTTCAATCCTCAGGAAAGCACTCTGGGACGCCCAGATGGGGGTGGTTCCCAGGTTACCCCTGGCACAGTGCCCACCTACTCCTTGGCAGCATTTTCCACAACCTTGTTTAGTGGTTCCTAGATGAATCACTTCTATATTATTATTGGTCATTAAGCAGGAGTGGTTCAAATTCAGGGGCCCCACTGTATCCCCACTAGCTGGTCCAGCACCCTGTGCCCATCCGTTTGTTGCCTGACAGACAGACGACGGAGGCCGTGTGGCTGACCATCCCGTGGACGCAGGCTGAGGATGCAGCGCTGGAAGGCGGCGGCCCTGGCCTCGGTGCTCTGCAGCTCCGTGCTCTCCATCTGGATGTGTCGGGAGGGCCTGCTCCTCGGCCACCGCCTCGGACCTGCGCTGGCCCCGTTGCGCCGGCCGCCTCGCACCCTGGACGCCCGCATTGCCCGTCTGGCCCAGTGTAAGCCCTCCCCCGCCCCGTCTTGAGTCAGATACCCCCAACATCGCAGCGACCATAATGGTGGAATGTTGTATGCAGTGGAGTGGGGCCACAGAGGCTTATTTTAGATGGGGTGGAGGGAGGGTGCAAATCCCCTCAACGGTCTGGCAGGGGTGTCAGAGGGGATGGATGCTGGGAACTGGGGTCCCTCAGCTCAGCTGTCACAAGGAATTAGGCTCTAGCCCTGAGGGGCCCGGGGGCCAGATGGAGATTAGACCTGGGCATTCGGCCCGGGCGGCCCTGCAGCACAGCGGGGGGTGGAGGAAGAGGGAGGCTGGACCCGAGGCCCTAGTGACCTGCCGGGTGATGGGGGAGGCAAAGAGAGACCTAGAAATTGGACGAGTCCTAGAAATGGGAGAAAGACGGACATAGAGGAGCAGAAGATGGGCAAGAACGCTGTGGGAAAAGCCAGGAGGTAGAAAAGTGGAAATGTCACCCCTGGGGGGTGTGGCTGCATGGTCCAGCTCCCCACTCGCCCCTGATGCCTGCCCCCTGCAGGTTCTGTGGGGCTGGAGCGGTGCGTGGGCCCTGACTTTGTGGGTGCATGGGTGTGTCCACACGTGCATCCGCACGGGTGAATGGGGATTAGGTGTAGGCGGGGGAGCGTGCGTGGGCCCCCGTGGGTAGGGGGTGCGTGCACGCCTGTGTGCAAGTCTGCACGCGCCCTGCCGGCCTACACAATCCTTCTTTCTTGTCTTCACAATGGACAAGGGTGGCCTCCGGCGCAAGCTCCACTTCCGCCCCCGCCGCTCCCCCCTTCAGGCTGCTAAGTCCTTCCCAGGACACTGGGTCCCAGAGACCCGGGCTCCCCAAAGCTAGTGCTCCAGGCCCTGGGGGCAAAGGCCCAGTGGTGAATTTCAGGCACCAGGGAGGATCTCAGCCCACTGTCGGGTCCTGCCTGCCCCGCATCCTGTCCCCGGATCCAGCCCTACTGGAGGAAGGACATGGATTTCCATACCCCAGAGTCCGTGTTCTAGATTCTGGGATTAACGCACTGACGGAGGAATCTCAGGCTTGGGCCAGGGAGGTGTGGGCATCATCTCCTTGTATTCCACGTGTATTCCTGTGCACGTGGCCAGGCCTGCTGGAAGGACAGATATACTAGAAGATTATTGTTTATCTGAAATTCACACTGAACCAGGGATCTGTATCTTAACCTGGCAATCCCATGAATTAACTCTAGACACACATCTTTGGGGTGGGCACACTGGTGGAATTGTAGGCATCGTTAGTGAGGTAGGCTCACCGTGATTCTAGAGCAAGCAGTGCTTGCCACCCTACTCCCACCCGTCTCCCAGAAGATGCCGTTGGGTGGCCCCCGATGTCTACTCTCCCAGCCGCAGCCAAAGTAGGGACTCCGCAAGTCTCACTGAGCAAACAATGAAAGTGGGGTACAGCAGGGTACAACGGGTACAACCACAGTAGGGCTGTCATCTGCCTGAAACCACAAGGCTCAGAGTGGGCAGAGCAAGGCTCAGGACCGGGGCTTGTCTGCTCTTGAGACCCCCTATGGGAACAGACAGCTCCCAGGGTGAGACAGCCCTTCCCCCTTGGGCCTCCCAAGAAGCTATTTCTTTTGACAGCCAGGTGCGCCAGCCTTGGGGGCAGGTGGGAGGTTAAACTCGGGATTTCCTCTCTCATCCACAAGAGTGACTGCCACCTGCTCAGGGGCTGGAAGCCCCCTGTCTGCAGACCCAGTGTCAGTTCAGCGCTGTCTGCCATCCCGATGTCTACACTTCTATCCTGGGGCTGAGGAGCACCGGGGCAGGACCAGCCGCCTGGGAAATAAATTTAGGCCGTGGAGCCCTGGGAATCTATGGCTCAGGGAACCTCCAGGCAGTTGTGGGAGAAGAGTGTTGGACTTGCACCAAACTTGGGCACGGGATGGAAGTGGGAAGGCTGTTTGGTTTTCTTTCTCTCTGCCACCTGCCAGTGGTGAGGTCTTAGGCACCTCTTTTCCCCTCTAGATGCCCGGTTTCCTCACCTGTAACATGGGGGGAGCCCCTGACAGTAGCTGTCACCCCATGTGGCGGGGCCAACACACAGGTCTCAGTGTCAGCTGCTCGTCTGTGCATTTTGAGAAGCTCACACACCCTGCTTTGGTGCTGTGAAAGGGGAAACTGAGTACTGCTACACGGTGGAGCAGGAGGGATGGGGGGAGGGGGAGGCGTTGGTAACAGGCCAGAGGTTCCGAGAAGATGCAGAGGTTTGGGTGGGGATCCCAGAGACCGAGTGAGAGACCCATGACAGCTCAACCAGAGTGGAGGGTTGGGCTGTGGGAAGCAGGCCCCCAACACTGCTCAGAGAGAATGTGCCAGTTTCCTGGAGCAACCAGCGTGGGGTGGGGACAGCTGGGGCCCAGGAGGGACAGGGATTCGGTTCACTACACCGCTTGCTGAGCGCCACCCCGCCCCTTTCTTTTTCTCCAGTGAGGTGAGAGCAGCTCAGTGAAAAAGGGAAGAATTTCCAGTGCTGCCCTGCATAGGGATGGGGTCCACAGAGTGGTGGAGGGGTGTGCCCACAGGGAGACAGACACCGGGTCGGCTCAGCTCAAGTTGGGGCAGACTGGTATGTGGTACAGGAAATGGTTCTGGGCAGTCCATCTTAGGTGTAGGCTCCAGAGAAGGGTGCTGGTAGCCTTGGGGACCCAGCCTGGGGGCCTGGATATGCAACCCTCCCCTTACACACACGCCGCCCAGAAAGGGTGCATGAGCCGGAATCAGGGAGCAAGATAAGATGTGGTCGGGAGAGGGTGCACTAGCCCTTGAGTCACCACAGGGTCCCTTTTCGCAGAGGAACAGCGTAGATGTGGCGCTCCTTCCCATGCATCCACCCACTGACCCCGCGGCCCTTCTCCATCCCCTCGCAGACCGTGCACTGCTGCAGGGCGCCCCGGACGCCGTGGAGCTTCGAGAACTGACGCCCTGGGCCGGGCGGTCCCCTGGTCCGCGCCGTCGGGCGGGGCCCCGGCGGCGGCGCGCGCGTGCGCGGTCGGGGACACGGCCTTGCGGGCTGCGCGAGCTCGAGGTGCGCGTGAGCGAGCTGGGCCTGGGCTACGCATCGGAAGAGACGGTGCTGTTCCGCTACTGCGCAGGCGCGTGCGAGGCGGCCGCGCGCGTCTACGACCTGGGGCTGCGACGCCTGCGCCAGCGGCGGCGAGTGCGGCGAGAGCGGGTCCGCGCTCAGCCCTGCTGCCGCCCGACGGCCTACGAGGACGAGGTGTCCTTTCTGGACACGCACAGTCGCTACCACACGGTCCACGAGCTGTCGGCGCGCGAGTGCGCCTGCGTGTGACCCTACCTCAGCCGGCCCGGAGAGACGGCGGCCACGGCCCCCGCCCCGACGGCACCCACGGTCCCGCCTGGCAAGCCCCGCGACAGACTGCGCACAAGCAGAAGATGCCGTCCAGGGCCCAGGACTCTCGCGTTAACTGTACCAAAATAAAGTGTGGAAAATCCAGCCGGGGTTGTGATTCTGCGCTGAAGGCCTACGGGGAGGAGACGCCATCTCCATTGGGAAGAGGGGGACGGGTACCACCTGCGCTATGCTGGGAGGATCCCATTTGCTTTGGGCTCTGGGGAAAGAAAGACGGTTTTGTTCAGGCGTGCAGAAAGGAAAGAGGGGCTGAAAGGGGGCATGTCCACAGGGACCTTCCTTCGCATCTCTCTACAGGCTCTCTTGCCCCTTCCAGATGTGTCCTAGCCTACTCCCCGGCAAGGTGTCCTTCTGGGTAGGAAAGATTGAGCCACAGTGCAGATGGAAAAACTGAGGTCCAAGTGGTCCAAATCTCCCTCACCCAATAGACCTCTTCGGGCCTGGTCAGCTCCCACCAGGGTGAACTCGGAGCCACTATCTCCTTTCACTAGCTAAAAATATCGGCGCTGCCCATCTCCCTGCAGGGATAGGTCTGGGGCGGGCGCCAACCCCATCTAGCCCCAAACCGGCGCCTGCTGGGGCACAGCTGGGTCCCCAGGGACCTACGTCCTGGGCCGTAAAGGCTTTGGCCAGAGCTCGAGGGAGAATTTCCCAGGAGCCCCGTGGAGGATGGAAAAAGCGTGATGTGGTGTTTAGATTTGCCCACGGTGTCACCTTGATGCTTGGCACGCCCAGAACGGGCACAGGGTGTTGGGTTCCTAGCAGGCAGAGAGGGGTCTGCTGGTCAATGGTCTGAGGAGGGTGGGCAAGAGAGTGGCTGCTGCAAGCCCAGGACTGGCTCATGGGAGACCAGATGGAGTGGACTCCTACCCTTCTTCCCCTCAGACTGGGTAGCACGGGAACATCTCCAAGGCACAACTGCCCCTTGGCCCAGTTTGTCTAAGGGCACAGTCCCTTCTCTTCCATCCTCCCACACTAGACTGGGATTCTCAAAAGAACAGCCCCACCCTCTCCTTTACTGTTGTGTCTCCTAGACTGGCCTCCTCTCTGCTGCGCTAAGGACCACCTTCTAGAACCTACCAAACATGGTGTCCTGCGCTGACCCAATCCCCATCCTGATGCTGGGAGACTCAGGTCAGATGCTCCCCCCAGGGAGGCTCACCTGGCTGGGCAGGAACACTCCCAGCTCCCTGCTTTCCAGTCTTCTATTTTGCTGTTGCGGCAGCTGGACCCCCTGGAGTCAGCTAATAGGCAGGACTTCCAGGGAGGCCCAAGAGCAGCACTTGGAGGCCAGGCCCCAGACCGTGGGTGGTCAGCTTGGAAGGCAGTTTCAGAGCATGCTGGCTGGCTGGGGTCCCCACACACCCCCGCAGTCTTTTGACTCTGAGGTTTGGGGTGGTGGATTCTTACAACATTCGGGCTGACTCAGCCCGGCAGCCGTGGCAGAGAGGCCAGAGTTCCCAGAAGCCGAGGAAGCTGAGCCTCAGTTTCCCCATCCTAGAAGGCCCTGAGCCTCAGAGAGGGAAGTTGCTCAGCCCAGGACACACAGCAGGAAAATCAACTTTGGTGCTTGGGCCTGTTGTCCCTGAAGTGCCTTGAGGGTGTGTGTGTGTGTGTGTGTGTGTGTATGTGTGGCCTCCTGGGACCACAGTCTCCCTGTCTCCCACCGGGATCCAACCACAAGGCGCTGGCCCTGCCCACCAGAGAATTGGAACATAAACAAGCGCTGCCTTTGCAGAACCCAGGGCTGGGGGTTCTCAGCAGTGCACATCATACACACACACACACTCACAGGACACAGAGACTGCCACTCACATGGGGCTTAGAACCATGCACAAACCTCCTTTAGGGGCATGCCCTGCCCCTCCTGTATCCTTGCAGTGGGTATAGACGATTCACTTGTCTCAACCTTGCCCTATGTGACCTCCCAGATAGCCCCACCCCCACTATCACCTGCTCCCGGCCTCGGTCTTCCCACCCTGCTTGAGGGTTTTTCCTACCTCTGAACACTTGGGGCCGGTCCATTCTCACAAGTTCAGGGCCACTCTGGGCGCTGTAGACTTTTGGGCAGGATGTCTGGCTCCCCATCTACTGGATGCTATCAGCCCACCCCATTTGTGACAAGCACAGATGTCGCCAGACCCTGTGAGTGACCCCTGGGAGCAGAGTTGCCCTGAGAGGACAATGCTGGTGTGGAATAAGGGAGGACACGCCAGTTTTCCTCACAGCATTCCCATATGGAAAATGGCGTCAGTATTGCCAACCTTAATAGCTCAGAGGCAGTTCATCAACAGCAGCAGTAATCACAAACCAGTCCACCAGAGCCATCACCAGAGGGCAGGATGCCAAGGCCAGTTCCCCAGGGGCAGCCATAGCCCCTGGCAACTCACCCCTGCCCCCACCAGGTAAAGTTCCTAGCAAGCGAGCTCCCAGGGAGGAAAGACCCCTGGTGAAGCCCCAGGTAAGGGAGAGCTCCAGCCACCAAGGTCTCCAGATAGTCAGCAGTGCAGGTGCCAGGCTGGCCTGCTCACTGGAACCAAGATGCGATACTGGGCACCGTCTGGTACCTGGGCTCCTGCTGCAGCTTCCAGCAGGCCTTACAGAACATAAGGGCCCAGGAGAAGGACCGAGGCCGCAGCGTCTCCCGCCAGCGGAAGTAGTTCAGGTAGCTGGCGTAGTCCTTGTCCAGTGCTAGCAAGTACTGCGCCAGGTCTTTGGGGCTCTGGAAGTCGTCGACATGGATGAAGGCTTTGGGTGGCAGGAACTGTTCATAGTTGGCCCGGCTGGGGCCCAGGACCACTGGCACGGCCCATGCCTGCAGGGCATTCTTCCACAGCTTCTCTGTGATGTAGTCGGGGTGCAGGGAGTTCTCAAAAGCCAGGTAGAACTTGTACTGGGACAGCTGCTTGGCCATGAGCGCATAGGGCAGTGGGGTGTGGAAGCGTCCGTACACGTCCACTTGGAGGTGTGGCTTCAGCAGCTTGTAGTAGTGCACCCTGATAGAGTCTTTCTTCCAGTTGGACACCACCCAGGCCACCAGCTTGGTCTTGGCCGAGATGTTCAGCAGCGTCTCCACAGGCTGGCCAGGCCACGGCTCAAGCCAGCCGTAGGGCATGAAGATATCCGAGTCACGGCGGTAGGACATGGTGAGGTTGAAGTAGCCATCTAGGTCCTTCAGTTTCAAGCAGTTGCTGGGCGACTCCATGCTGAACCAAACCCAGCGCTGGCCAGGGGGCCGCGGGGAAGGCGGGAGCTGCGTCTGGGGCCGGTTGCTGACCTCCCGGTGGTGCACAAGGACTGCGTCCGCCTGAGGGTACTCGCTTCGGTTGATGGTCAGCTGGCAGTCAGCTGCGCCAGGCCACAACTCCGAGCAGCGAGACAGAGCCACTGGCTGGTTGAATGGCCACGTCCACAGCAGGACACGCAGGGGCAGGTGGGCGGAGGACCCCTCAGTGGCCTGGGAAGGGGCCCCCAGTTCGGAGACCCACATGGGCTTGGGCTTGTCTTGAGACACACGCAGATAAGAGAAGAAGCACAGAGCCAGAAGCAGCTGCAGCAACAGCCCGGGAAGACAGTGGTGCCAGGAACACTTCACCTTGGTGCAACCGGGTGGATACATGGTTTGGAGCAGCTGGGAGGAGGGGAGAGTGAACATGGCACCTTTGACAAGAAGGATAATAACACATGCGTAGGGACTTCCACCTCATGTGAAGAGCTGACTCATTGGAAAAGACCCTGATGCTGGGAGGGATTGGGGGCAGGAGGAGAAGGGGACGACAGAGGATGAGATGGCTGGATGGCATCACCAACTCGATGGACATGAGTTTGGGTGAACTCTGGGAGTTGGTGTTGGACAGGGAGGCCTGGTGTGCTGCGATTCACGGGGTCGCAAAGAGTCGCACATGACTGAGCGACTGAACTGACTGACTAAGGGACTTCCCTGGTGGTCCAGTGGTTAAGATGCTGAGCTCCCAATGCAGGGGTCTGGGGTTTGATCCCTGATCAGGGAAGTAGATCCCACATACCATAACTAAAGATCCTGGCATGCTGTAATAAAGATTGACAATGCCTTGTGTCACAACTAAGACCTGGTACAGCCAAATACATAAATAAATTTTGAAAAAAAACAATAACACCCATGCCTAGTGGGCACATGTGGGTTATTTCTATTTTACAGATGAGAAAACTGAGGCTAAGGGACTCGGTGAGAAAACAGCAGAGCTGGCCCCAGAGTCCACACTCTCCTACCCACCAGGTCACACAACCTCTTGACCTAGGATAGGTTCCAATGGTTCTCAGGTCCCACCTTGACCGTGACTTTGCCCTTGCCCTTGCCCTTCTTAGCTTCCAGAGTCTTCCCCAGCCTAGGAAGAAGACAGGGCTGGTTACTGGGTGCTCCCCAGGGCCCTGGAGTTGAGGCTTGGAGCCAAGACTCCGTCTGGGAGGAGTACAACAGAATTATGGTAGAGGGCTCACCAGGCAGCATACGAGTTGGGGGAAAGGACACTCCTGGTGGATAGAACAGCCAATGCCAAGGCCCGAAGGTGCCAGTGAACCTGAACAGTTTGCGGGGAGAGGACAAGAAGAGCTCAGGGAATAAGCACTCAAGACACCTCCCATCCCTGGTCGCGCTCTAGGGGATCCTGGGTGTCTCTTGGTCCACTCCCTGGTCCTTTCTGTTCCTGCAAGCGGTCACAAAGCCCTCCCAGGCTCCAGACCCCAGCCCCGGGAGCAGAAATCTAGGACCTTAGCCCTGTGCCCCTCCACTTCCTGCGGCCATGGAGCCGCCCTTTTTACAGATAAGAAAACAGAGGTTCTGAGTATGTCTCTTGCCCCAAAACACAAAGCTGGAGCAGCTGTGATCCAGAATCCGAACTTTCCTCTTTTAATGTAACTGCAAACTCCTCTCCTGAGTTCAGATTGGCTAGTTGTCCGTGACTATAGTTTCAGTCTGTCTGCCCCCTGATCCCTCTCTCAGTGCCTATCGTCTTGCCTGGGTTTCTCTTACTTTGGACGTGGGGTCTCTCTTCACAGCTGCTCCAGCAAAGTGCAGCTGCCGCTCCTTACCTTGGGCGCGGGGTAGCTCCTGCACCGTCGCAGCCGCGCTCAAATTCTGAAAGAGATGGGGACTACCAGACCACCTGACCTGCCTCTTGAGAAACCTGTATGCAGGTCAGGAAACAACAGTTAGAACTGGATATGGAACAACAGACTGGTTCCAAATAGGAAAAAGAGTACGTCAAGGCTGTATATTGTCACCCTGCTTATTTAACTTCTATGCAAAGTACATCATGAGAAACGCTGGGCTGGAAGAAGTACAAGCTGGAATCAAGATTGCCGGGAGAAATATCAATAACCTCAGATATGCAGATGACACCACCCTTATGGCAGAAAGTGAAGAGGAACTAAAAAGCTTCTTGATGAAAGTGAAAGAGGAGAGTGAAAGAGTTGGCTTGAAGCTCAACATTCAGAAAACGAAGATCATGGCATCTGGTCCCATCACTTCATGGGAAATAGATGGGGAAACAGTGGAAACAGTGTCAGACTTTATTTTGGGGGGCTTCAAAATCACTGCAGATGGTGACTGCAGCCATGAAATTAAAAGACGCTTACTCCTTGGAAGGAAAGTTATGACCAACCTAGATAGCATATTCAAAAGCAGAGACATTACTTTGCCAACAAAGGTCTGTCTAGCCAAGGCTATGGTTTTTCCAGTGGTCATGTATGGATGTGAAAGTTGGACTATAAAGAAAGCTGAGTGCCGAAGAACTGATGCTTTTGAACTGTGGTGTTGGAGAAGACTCCTGAGAGTCCCTTGGACTGCAAGGAGATCCAACCAGTCCATCCTAAAGGAGATCAGTCCTGGGTGTTCATTGGAAGGACTGATGTTGAAGCTGAAACTCCAATACTTTGCCCACCTGATGCGAAGAGCTGACTCATTGGAAAAGACCCTGATGCTGAGAAAGATTGAGGGCAGGAGGAGAAGGGGACGACAGAGGATGAGATGGTTGGATGGCATCATCGACTCGATGGACATGGGTTTGGGTGGACTCCGGGAGTTGGTGATGGACAGGGAGGCCTGGCGCACTGCGGTTCATGGGGTTGCAAAGAGTCGGACACGACTGATCGACTGAACTGAGCTGAACTCCCGTGTTGCACATGGAGCTCCAGTCTACAGCCTGGTGCTGTCTACAAGAACGTTCTGCTATCGTGGAAATGTTATTTGTCTGCCCCATAGGGTGCACCCTCTGGCTCTCAAGCCCTTGAAATATAGCAGTTGTGTTGGACGAACTGTTAGCATTAAGCTAAATTAAATTAAGAAAAGCTTCTCTATTCTGTACATTGAAGACAATTTCAAGATAAAAAGTAAAAACACTGGCGGGTCCAGTAGTTTAGACTCTGCGCTTCCACTGCAGGGGGCATGGGTTCAAACCCTGGTCAGGGAACTAGATCCCACATGCCCAAGATGAGGCCAAGAACACCAAACCCAAACGTCCACCCCCCGCCCACGCAGCAAAACCCCACCAAAACCAGTGTCTGATAGCCAATTCAACAGCTGAAAATCCTGACAGGATGTTTGGGACATCGTGGAGGGGCAAATCTGCTCCCGCAGGACATTTTTACAAAGTCTAATTAAAGATCAAGGATCTAGAGTGAAAACTGAGTGTCCGGATTAGGTGTGCTATCGATGTAAGATACACCCCAGTTTCTAAGACTTGGGCTTCCCCAGTGGCTCAGTGGTAAAAAATCTGCCTACAGTGCAGGAGACACAGGTTCGATCCCTGGGTCAGGGAGATCCCCTGGAGGAGGAAATGGCAATGCACTCCAGTAGTCTTGCCAGAAAAATCCCACAGCCTGGTGGGCTACAGTCCATAGGGTTGCAAAAAGTTGGACACAACTGAGTGACTGAGCACACATTCCAAGACTTGGGAAGCAAATGAGACAAAATTATCTCAACCCTTCTGTTGATTTCACATTGGAATACTACTAGTTTGGAACTTCCCTGGTGGTCCAGTGGTTAGTACTCTGCACGCTCACTGCTGAGGGCGAGGGTTCGATCCCTGGTCAGGGAACTAAGATACCATATGCTGTGCAGTGCAGCCAAAAAAATTAAAGAAGACTCTGATGGCTGGTGGGGTACTCCTCTTGGGCATAGCTGGCATAACCCTCCAAGTGTGGGATGGAGGAGCCAGCAGGTGGCCTCGGGTGATGAAAAGGGAGTGGGATTTAGAATTATATGTTCAGGGCATACACACTGAGGAAACCAGAATTGAAAGAGACACATGTACCCCAATGTTCATTGCAGCACTGTTTATAATAGCCAGGACATGGAAACAACCTAGATGTCCATCAGCAGATGAATGGATAAGAAAGCTGTGGTACATATACACAATGGAGTATTACTCAGCCATTAAAAAGAATTCATTTGAATCAGTTCTGATAAGATGGATGAAACTGGAGCCGATTATACAGAGTGAAGTAAGCCAGAAAGAAAAACACCAATACAGTATACTAACACATATATATGGAATTTAGAAAGATGGCAATGACGACCCTGTATGCAAGACAGGAAAAAAGACACAGCTGTGTATAACGGACTTTTGGACTCAGAGGGAGAGGGAGAGAGCGGGATGATTTGGGAGAATGGCATTCTATCATGTATACTATCATGTAAGAATTGAATCGCCAGTCTATGTCTGACTCAGGATACAGCATGCTTGGGGCTGGTGCATGGGGATGACCCACAGAGATGTTATGGGGAGGGAGGTGGGAGGGGGGTGCATGTTTGGGAACACATGTAAGAATTAAAGATTTTAAAATTAAAAATTAAAAAAAAAAGAATTATATGTTCATGCCAGAGTTCCTGGAAAGAGACCCAAAAGACAAAACCTTTGAGGAGGTTCAGGAGGCTGAACTCTGACCACAACTTACTTTGTGCAGCTGGGGTTTGGGGCCACGCACAGAAGGTTAGTGTGTGGAAATGCACTTAAAATGAATATAGTTTTTTTGTCCTGGGTTTATAGCAGCTCCTCCTAGGAGGCACTGAGGCCCTTGGCAGGGAGGAGGAGCCTGGATTGGGGGATGGGGGTTGGGGAGGTCAGGGCCGAGATTCCACCCAAGTGGAACCTGAGATATTTTTTCCCAGAAAGGAATTGAAGAATGCCATGATGCCGGGATGCCATAAAGATCAGATAAACAGAACAAAATCCACCCCCTTCTCCCCGCAACTCAGGTCCTCTCCCCACGGAATGGGGTGGGAAAGAGGAAGGGCTCTGGGGTGCTCATGGGGGCCAAGAAGCAGTGGGGGTTCTAAGCCAGAGCTTTGCCAGAGAGAGACAGATCGACAGAAACAGAGAGAAACGCAGTTCCTCCCAGTTTGGCAAATCAATCAGAACTGCCCACACCTGCTCCACCTCTGGTGCACCTGGCACCCAGAAAGACCCCTGGGAGGGACTTCCCTGGTGGTCCAGTGCCAAGGATAGGAATCTCCCTGCCAGTGCAAGGGGCACAGGTTCAATCAAGATCCCACATGAGGCAACTAAGCCTGGGGTACCACAACTACAGAGCCCGAGCTGTAGAGCCCTCGCACGGCGACTGCTGAAGCCGTGTGCCTAGAGCCCACAGTCTACAACAAAACACCACAATGAGAAGCCCGCACACCACATCTGGCAAGGAGACCCTGCTTGCCGCAACTAGAGAAAGTCCATGCACAGCACCGAAGACCCAGCACAGCCAAAACACCAAAAATGTCTGGGAGTACAGCCTGCAAGCCCTTCCCAGGGGGCATCAGCGCCTCCAGGGAGAGGGGACATGTTCCCCAGGAGGCCTTACCTGGAGGGGCAGTGTGCAGGGCAGACAGCAGCCGACCAGGAGGCTTAGGGCCGAGGAACAGTTGGTCACGCTGGGAGGGGATGAGGCGACTCCAGGGAGAAGAAGGAAGTGGACCTATAGGAGCAGCACAAATCAGTCCAGTTCCACCACATCTGAGTCAGATGACACAGGGTATTCTGTCCCATGAGCCAGGCCATAGTTTAATAGCAAAGGTGGGACGTGGCTAATCCCTCCCATATGGCCTGATGAGGAAGGGGTGGGGAACTGGGGACTAGTCACTGCCCTGGTCTCCCGTGTGGCCTCCAGTCTTTCCTGGTTTTGGGCATAGAGTTGACCTATCCATAAAGGGAAAGGGCTGACCCAGACTACTGGCTCTCAAAGTGGTTTCCATGGCGGGTGGCGGGGCACCAGGGGTTCCTTGGAGTTGGTGAGGGGCAGGTGAGGAAAATTTCAAGCCTCCTACCCTCCCTTCCCACACATCCCACCTCTTCATTCCGTCTCAGTCAGCAAATGTTTCTTGAGCACCTGCTGTGTCAGGCCCCAGGAATATGGCAGGAAGCAAGTGGGTGAAAGAGATAACCTGTAAGAAAACTTGTAAAAAAAAAATTACAGATTGCAAGGACTTTCTTGCTGGTTCAGTACTTAAGAATCTATGTTGCAATGTAGGGGACACAGGTTCAAGCCCTGGTTGGGGAACTAAGATCCCACATGCTGTGGAGCAAATAAACCCTTGTGCCAGACTGCTGAGCCCGTGAGCCACAACTAGAGAGTCTAGGAATCACAACAAAAGGTCCTGCATAATGCAACAAAGCCCCTGTGTGCCCCAGCTAAGACCCAACACGGCCAAATAAATAAATACTCTTTAAAACTGTCTATTGGATCAATACTAAAAATAAATAAATTGCAAAAAAGAGGCTGCAGCCTGGTCTGGACTTCTCCCGGATGTGTGAGCTGGGGGTTAAAGCCCCATTAGAATTCTCTAACTAGGGCTTCCCTGGCGGCTCAGTGGTAAAGAATCTGCCTACCAATGCAGGAAACGTGAGTTCCATTCCTGGTCCAGGAAGATCCCACATGCAACGGAGCAAGTAAGTCTGTGCGTCACAACTACTGAGCCTGCCGCTCTAGAGCCCGGGAGCCGCAACTACTGAAGCCTATGCACCCTACCGCCCGTGCTCCGCAAGACAAGCCGCTGTGATGAGAAGCCAGCGCACCGCACCTAGAGAGCAGCTGCCGCTTGCCACAGCTAGAGGAAAGCTTGCGCAGCAAGGAAGGTCCAGCACAGCCAAAAACAAACAAAAAAATTTTAAAAAGAATTTTCTAACTAAAAAGCAGTATGAGAGAGCTTTCCAGGCAGAGGGACAGCCTGCGCAAAGGCCCTGAGACAGCAAGGAATGGCAGCATTGGAGGGGATCCAGGAAGCCTTGGCATTCGGGAGCAGGAAGTGATGTTGGCCACATTGAGCTGCATCTGGCTGTGGTCAGAAATGGATATTTAACACGGGGTGACAGTGGGGCCATGAGGAGCTTCCAGTGGTGCTGTCGCCACCGCAGAGACTCCTGTTTGAGATGCTCTTTCAGGCTGTCGTGTTGGGGACAGACTATTGGGAGGGGAGGGAAGCAGGGCAGAGGCAGGGAGGCTGGGAGGGGGAGGCTGTGGCGGGTGGGTGAAAGCACGAGGGACAGCTGCCATGTACTGCCACTCCTCCGTTCACAGATGAGAAATCGTTTCCATGAGGCTGCTTCATGCTGCCTGGACATCCACCATCCAAGTGTCCACTTAGTTCCAGGCTGATGGAGGCTCCAGGAGGCTAGGTATCCACCGGGGCAGGGCATTTGTAATACGGAAGAATAAGTCTTTTTTTTTTTTTTTTGCTGTACCATGTGGTATGTGGGATCTTGGTTCCTACACTAGAGATCAAACCCACATCCCCTGCAGTGGAAACGTGGAATCTTAACCACTGGACCATAAAGGAAGCCCTGGGAAGAACAAATCTGACTCTGTATGAAGACATAACCCTCCTAGACTTCAGACAATACTACAAAGCTACAGTAATCAAAATAGCATGGCACTGGCACAGAAATAGACATGGATCAATGGAACAGAATAGTGAGCCCAGAAATAGGCCCACACACCTAAGGTCAATCAATCTTCAACAAAAAAGGCAAAAATATACAATGGGAAAAGACAGTCTCTTCAGTAAGTGGTGCTGGGAAAGTTGGACAGTTCAGTTCAGTTCAGTCGCTCAGTCGTGTCCAACTCTTTGCGACCCCATGAATCGCAGCACGCCAGGCCTCCCTGTCTATCACCAACTCCCAGGTTCACCCAGACTCACAGGTCATTGAGTCCGTGATGCCATCCAGCCATCTCATCCTCGGTCGTCCCCTTCTTCTCCTGGCCCCAATCCCTCCCAGCATCAGAGTCTTTTCCAGTGAGTCAACTCTTCACATGAGGTGGCCAAAGTACTGGAGCTTCAGCTTTAGCATGAGTCCTTCCAAAGTAATCCCAGGGTTGATCTCCTTCAGAATGGACTGGTTGGATCTCCTTGCAGTCCAAGGGACCTTCAAGAGTCTTCTCCAACACCACAGTTCAAAAGCATCAATTCTTCAGCGCTCAGCCTTCTTCACAGTCCAACTCTCACATCCATACATGACCACTGGAAAAACCATAGCCTTGACTAGACGGACCTTAGTCGGCAAAGTAGTCACACGTAAATCAATGAAGTTAGAACATTCCCTAACACCATATACAAAAATAAACTAAAAATGGCTTAAAGACCTAAATATAAGACATGACATCATAAAACTCCTAGAAGAGAGCATAGACAAAACATTCTCTGACATAAGTTGTACCAGTGTTTTCTTAGGTCAGGCTTCCAAGGCAGTAGAAATAAAAAACAAAAATAAACAAATGGGACCTAATGAAATGTACAAGCTTTTGCACAGCAAAGGAAACCATAAACAAAATGAAGACAACTTTCAGAATGGGAGAAAATATTTGCGAATGATGCAACTGACATGGACCTAATCTTCAAAATATACAAACAGCTCATACAGCTCAACAACAAAAATACAACCCAATCAAAAAATGGGCAGAAGACCTAAGTAAACATTTCTCCAAAGAAGAAACAGAGATGGTCAATAGGCACATGAAAAGATGCTCAACATCGGTAATCATTAAAGAAATGCAAATCAAAACTACCATGAGGTGCCACCTCACACTGGTCAGAATGTTACCAAAAATGGAAGTCTGTGTGCCCGATGCGCAGTGAGATCCATCACTACTAAAACACTGGAGTCTGGAACAGAGAAAGGCTTATTATAGGGCCATGGAAGGAGACGGCCAGGCCCTAAGAACCCCCAAAGTTACTGAAAGCTTTCGGCAAAGCCCCTTTAAAGCAAAATATGAGGGAGGGGTGTGGTGAGTTGTTGCAAACTTCTTGGGGTCAGATCCTTTGTTCTTGAAGTCAGATCACAGTCAGGTAACGATGTTCCTATAAATCTCTACCAAACGAATGTCATTCTCCGTCCTAACAAAAAGGGGCCAGGTCCCAACACAACTGACACCTTCCAAAGTCCCCGTCCAGGCCAAGAGGAGGCAGAGCTCAGCTGGTGGCTCCCTCAGGGCTAAGTCCCAGACCCTGCCCAGCTGTCATCGCTGAGGGAGCCAGGTGCCCAACCCAACTGGCCCTCAGGCTCCTCAGGCCGCCAGACGGGGAGGCCAGGTCCCACGGTCTGTAACCCAGGCAGACGGTCACTGCTATTAGCTTGAAGGGACAGGGATGGAGGAGAGGTTCACTGCTGCCTCAAGGCCTGGGGGTGGGCCTTGCTGAGGGCTCCGGAGCCCTGCAGGACACAGGCCCCAGCCTGATCCCTGGGACCCCCCAGCTCACCTGCTGGCCCAAGGCCGGGTGAGCTGGAGGGCCTCGGGGAGAAGGCTGGGATCTGGCTCTTACCTCATTCTCCTCCTCAGAACCACCAGCCCACGGCTGTCTGAATCCGCTCACTGTCAATTCTTGATGGTTGGTTGCTGGTGGGCAGGGTCCACTGAGGCATCAACCAGTGGCTGAGCAGGATCCGTTCTCTGGTACAGGGTACAGAGTAATCACGTACAGAAATGGCTGTTTTGCATCCAGTAATGGATGTGCTCAGTGGGCTTTGTTACGATGTCCCCCCTTTCCCTTGATACTCCTCAGTCTTGAAGATAACACGGGAGTATATTTAAACTCGGCAGAAGAACTTGGTTTTAGAGGGACTTAGTTTCAACCTCCAATTCCATTTCATCCTTCCCCATGTCTTTCAGGGAATGGGGTGATGAGCGCTCTAGCTACCTCCTTCCAAAATGGGGCACAGTCCTACCCTGGTTTGGGGAATGGCTACCAAGTTGAAAATACCCCTGAGTTCCAAGTCCTGGATCTGACTCTTATGTACAAAGATCTTGTATAAATTCAGGAGAATAAGCCTGAAAACCAGTCTGAACCTGGCAGTCTGGGGGAGGCTTGTTGCGAAGTAGCCCAAGTCATAGAAGTATAGTCTGCCAAATTGCTCGAAGTCATGAGTAACTTGAGAGGAAGGGCTTCCTTATATCTGGAGATATACGGAAGAGATAAAACAGAGATAAAAAATCAGTACTATTCCAGACAGAATCTATAAACATTATAACCATATACATCAGTTTAATCAGTAACCAATCCTTTCGTCACCCTTATCAGAACGATAAGGTTCCAGCGCACCGGCAAGAACACCACATGTCAGAAAGGCCCTATAAAAGGCGGCATTTGGTAATGGAGGGCTGTCCCTTTTTGCTCTAAGAGTCATAGCTTGCCCCTGAGTTACTTACTCTTTTTCCCTTGATCTTCCTGCTGCCAAGGGATTGTCTCAGTAGAGCTGTGTTATTTCAGGGGGCAGAGTAAGCAATACTGAATTCAGCCTTTCATTATGCTTTTATGAAAACCAAATTTTTCCAAAGCCAGTACTTCGTGTCTACAGTAGTAACATTTACCCATACAGTAAATCCTCAAAGGCTTATCACTCCTTTGACAATACTTCCCATGTAATTCAACATATCAAATAAAACTCATTAAGTACTCCTCCTTGAGATGCCTTATGGGCCCCCTAATGAACCTCAAAGTTAGCTAGAGGTCAAAAGAAATTTAATTAAAATTTGATATTTTGGAAGTTTGTCAAGAAGTTTCAAAACATTTGGTCAAATAAGATAATTGATCACTGTAAGACAATACAAAGATTACATAAATTATGACACAAAGTCTGGTACTCAGTAAATACTTAATAAATGGATGCATGCATGCTAAGTCACTTCAGTCATGTCCGAGTCTTTGTGACCCTATGGACGGTAGCCTGCCAGCTTCCTCTGTCCGTGGGATTCTCCAGGCAAGAATAACATAATCTCAGTTGACCATGCATAAAACTCCTTTTTAACTCAAAACATATATCCTACTTTGCTACTTAATACTGAAATTTTTCCTTTAATTCATTTTAGTAACTTCAATTACATATTTATATTAGAATCCTCAACTCTTAAACACCTTAATTTTTAGTGAGAACCAACAGGTAATTATAAACTGTTATACCAGCATTTTCTGACTAGAAACTTATGCTATAGTTTTCCTCTCCTAAGAAGGCAAAGGTTGGTAAACTTAGATTTGCCCAGCAACCAATGACCCAGATAGTCAATGAATTCTTGCATTTAAACTTAGTTCAGTTTCAAGTTGCCAAAATCTGGAGAGGCTATTTTAGACAGACTTATCATTTCATCATATCAAGTTGTTGATATTTTCTTTGCTGACTAATTTGTAACAGATATAAAGTCTTATATGATCTCTAACAAACCTAGGTACAACGAAGTGTTATACTTAACAAACCAACAAGCTTAAGCTAACTTCAGTGAAGTGAAGTGAAGTCGCTCAGTCGTGTCCGACTCTTTGCTAACTTCAGTAGCAGATATCAACTCAGTACTGAACATTTCTCAGATCACGAGTACTTGAAATACATTTTGGCCAATTTTCTAAATATTATGAAGTATTTAAGCGCGGGCGGCTGCGACCGGCGCACTAAAGGCGCGGGCGGCTGCGACCGGCGCACTAAAGGCCGCGGGCGGCTGCGACCGGCGCACTAAAGGCGCGGGCGAGAGGAGCTACCCCACGTCCGAGGTCGGGGCAGAAGCCAGGAGGACCCCATGCCCGAAGGGCGGCGGCAAAGAGGAGTTACCCCACGTCCGAGGTCAGGGGCAGCGGCCTAGAGTGCCAGGCTGCGACGGCGCAGGAACGGCCGAGAGGAGCTACCCCGCGTCCGAGGTCAGGGTCGGCGGCTGGGAGGAGCTACCCCGCGTCCGAGCCCGGGGCGGCGGCCCAGAGAAACTACCCCGCGTCTGAGGCCAGGGGCAGTGGCTGAGAGGAGCTACCCGACGTCCAAAGTCAGGGGCAGCGGCCCGAGAGTGCCAGGCCGCGATGGCGCAGAAACGGCCGAGAGGAGCTACCCCGTGTCCGAGGTCAAGGGCGGTGGCTGGGAGGAGCCACCCACGTCCGAGGTCAGGGGCGGCTGGGAGGAACAACCCCACGTCCAAGGAAGGGCGGCAGTGAGGAGATACCCTTCGTCCAAGGTAAGTTGCAGCGGCTGCACTTTGCTGGAGCAGCTGTGAAGAGATACCCCACGTCCAAGGTAAGAGAAACCCAAGTAAGATGGTAGGTGTTGCAAGAGGGCATCAGAGGGCAGACACACTGGAAACTATACTCACAGAAAACTAGTCTATCTAATCACACTAGGACCACAGTTCAGTTCAGTTGCTGAGTCATGTCTGACTCTTTGCGACCCCATGAATCGCAGCACACCAGGCCTCCCTGTTCATCACCAACTCCCGGAGTTCACCCAGACTCATCTCCATTGAGTCAGTGATGCCATGCAGACATCTCATCCTCGGTGGTCCCCTTCTTCTCCTGCCCCAATCCCTCCCAGCATCAGAGTCTTTCCAATGAGTCAGCTCTTCACATGAGGTGGCCAGAGTACTGGAGTTTCAGCTTTAGCATCATTCCTTCCAAAGAAATCCAGGGCTGATCTCAGACAGCCATTTTGGCTTTTTTGCATTTCTTTTCCATGGGATGGTCTTGATCCCTGTCTTCTGTACAATGTCACGAACTTCTCCATCTATTAGTACTTGGATGCAATCTCAAAAACGACAGAATGATCTCTGTTCATTTCCAAGGCAAACCATTCAATATCACAGTAATCCAAGTCTATGCCCCAACCAGTAACGCTGAAGAAGCTGAAGTTGAACGGTTCTATGAAGACCTACAAGACCTTTTAGAACTAACACCAAAAAAAAAGATGTCCTTTTCATTATAGGGGACTGGAATGCAAAAGTAGGAAGTCAAGAAACACCTGGAGTAACAGGCAAATTTGGCCTTGGAATGCGGAATGAAGCAGGGCAAAGACTAATAGAGTTTTGCCAAGAAAATGCACTGGTCATAGCAAACACCCTCTTCCAACAACACAAGAGAAGACTCTACACATGGACATCACCAGATGGTCAACACCGAAATCAGATTGATTATATTCTTTGCAGCCAAAGATGGAGAAGCTCTATACAGTCAACAAAAACAAGACCAGGAGCTGACTGTGGCTCAGATCATGAACTCCTTATTGCCAAATTCAGACTTAAATTGAAGAAAGTAGGGAAAACCACTAGACCATTCAGGTATGACCTAAATCAAATCCCTTATGATTATACAGTGGAAGTGAGAAATAGATTTAAGGGCCTAGATCTGATAGATAGAGTGCCTGATGAACTATGGAATGAGGTTCGTGACATTGTACAGGAGACAGGGGACCGAAAAAGAAATGAAATGCTCCCATGGCTAAAAATAGCTGTGAAAAGAAGAGAAAAAAGCAAAGGAGAAAAGGAAAGATATAAGCATCTGAATGCAGAGTTCCAAAGAATAGCAAGAAGAGATAAGAAAGCCTTCTTCAGCGATCAATGCAAAGAAATAGAGGAAAAGAACAATGGGAAAGACTAGAGATCTCTTCAAGAAAATTAGAGATACCAAGGGAACATTTCATGCAAAGATGGGCTCGATAAAGGACAGAAATGGTATGGACCTAACAGAAGCAGAAGATATTAAGAAGAGGTGGCAAGAATACACAGAAGAACTGTACAAAAAAGATCTTCATGACCAGATAATCACGATGGTGTGATCACTCATCTAGAGCCAGACATCCTGGAATGTGAAGTCAAGTGGGCCTTAGAAAGCATCACTACGAACAAAGCTAGTGGAGGTGATGGAATTCCAGTTGAGCTATTTCAAATCCTGAAAGATGATGCTGTGAAAGTGCTGCACTCAATATGCCAGCAAATTTGGAAAACTCAGCAGTGGCCACAGGACTGGAAAAGGTCAGTTTTCATTCCAATCCCAAAGAAAGGCAATGCCAAAGAATGCTCAAACTACTGCACAATTGCACTCATCTCACATGCTAGTAAAGTAATGCTCAAAATTCTCCAAGCCAGGCTTCAGCAATACGTGAACCGTGAACTTCCTGATGTTCAAGCTGGTTTTAGAAAAGGCAGAGGAACCAGAGATCAAATTGCCAACATCTGCTGGATCATGGAAAAAGCAAGAGAGTTCCAGAAAAACATCTATTTCTGCTTTATTGACTATGCCAAAGCCTTTGACTGTGTGGATCACAATAAACTGTGGAAAATTCTGAAAGAGATGGGAATACCAGACCACCTGACCTGCCTCTTGAGAAACTGTATGCAGGTCAGGAAGCAACAGTTAGAACTGGACATGGAACAACAGACTGGTTCCAAATAGGAAAAGGAGTATGTCAAGGCTGTATATTGTCACCCTGCTTATTTAACTTCTATGCAGAGTACATCATGAGAAACGCTGGACTGGAAGAAACACAAGCTGGAATCAAGATTGCCGGGGAGAAATATCAATAACCTCAGATATGCAGATGACACACCACCCTTATGGCAGAAAGTGAAGAGGAACTAAAAAGCCTCTTGATGAAAGTGAAAGAGGAGAGTGAAAAAGTTGGCTTAAAGCTCAACATTCAGAAAACGAAGATCATGGCATCTGTCCCATCACTTCATGGGAAATAGATGGGGAAACAGTGAAACAGTGTCAGACTTTATTTTTTGGGGCTCCAAAATCACTGCAGATG